>NW_019944973.1:50706-56282 GCF_002910315.2 Salvelinus sp. IW2-2015
TAGTTGTTACATGCATTTTGGGATTTATACATTAATGATATGTACCCATCTGTTTCTTGAAGAAATCACTTACAAATGTCTTATGAGCTTAGTTCAACTGTTGTATCCCATCAGAACCTAAATATAGCATTTTTTACTCTAATGTTTATCAGTAAATGTAAACAAGCACTGTATATCCTCAAAACATGATTAATTGATTTAATTGAGTCTCAAGAATTTCTAAAACATTTAACATTCTCATTTAATTCTTTAACCTCTTTGGGATATGGGGGCGCTGTTTTCACTTTGTAAAAAATCGTTCCCAAATTAAACTGCCTCGTACTCAATTCTTGCTCGTACAATATGCATATTATTATTATTACTATTGGATAGAAAACACTCAAGTTTCTAAAAACCGTTTGAATTATATCTGTGAGTAAAACAGAACTCATTTTGCAGCAAACGTCCTGTCAGAAAGTGAAAAATCTGAAATCGAGGCTCTGTTTCAGGGCCTCCCTATTCATTGCTTGAAATCTATGGATATACTTGCACTTCATACGCCTTCCACTAGATATCAATAGGCAGTGAGAGGTGGAATGGGGTTTCTAGCTTTATCTGAGGTCAAAAGAGAGCTCTTGGAATGACATGACCCCAATTTCCTTTGTTCAGGAAGGCGCGGAAGGAACTCTGGATTGCCTTCTGAAAAGCTTTCGTTATACTGATTGCCCCTTTAAGAGTACATATTGGGCTAAACTAATAGGAGATATTGAGGACTACAGTATTTCAGGTATTGTCATTGGATGCATTTGATCAATTGTTAACGTTTTGTTGATGGTCCACTCTTGATGTTCTACATGTTACAGTGAAGCTTCAGACATTCCTACAGAACAACATGAAAGTGTAGAACCCCTTTACTGCATATTGGTTCAACGACTGCAGAGACGGTACTTACTGGGGTTAAACGGATCTCCAACCTCCTCTTCTTCCTCCAATATGACAGTAAATCTCCCCCTCTTTCACACCAAAAACTGCATCCTCCTCTTTCTCATCTTCCTCTACTTTCACTGAAACTTCTTTCTCTTCTTCTTTCAATGTAACAGCCTCACCTTCCTTCTCCTCTTTCACAGTAGGTAATATACACCGAAAGCGTATAAATAGCTTGAATCTTTCGGCTATGTTGGCTAGCAAGCTAGAAGAACCGTCCACTAGATTATACGTCACGCTGTCAGCGTCGCCTAAAAGACGCACATCGCCGTCTGCTGACTGGAGTGGGAAACGCAGTTGAGGATCATATGTTATTTTCAGACAATGATTATTGTAAATGGATTGAATTAAATAATACCATTTTATTGAGACATACAAAGACAGGAATGTGTTGATTGATTAGTGCGAATGAAAAATGGTTACTACAGCACATTTAAGGCAGTTACATTAAGTCAAACTAAATCTAAATAAGTAGCTAGCTACTGTAGGTCTATACTGCTTCTACATGGTGCAACAATACATCATATAGATGTATATAATGAACAGACTAGGTCTATACTGTTTTCTTAAGGGGGAACGTGTTACAGGCTTTGATTTTTCCATTTATGTTTTGAGGTTGGACTTTAGCACGTATAGCTCGTTAGCACGTATAGCTCATTAGCACGTATAGCTCATTAGCACGTATAGTTCGTTAGCAAGTTTAGCACGTAGGACGCACTGATTGGTGTCACCTAGTTAGTCAGTATGTGTTACACCTGTGCTGGCTTGTCCATCTCGTTAGTGGGAAGGTGTTTCACCTGAGCTGGTCCAGGTTCTATTTAAGAGTGTCTGGCCCAGTGCTCCAGTTGTCTTGATAGATGTGGAGAGTCAACACCTTTAGTTGCTCCACCTTTTTGGTTTGCTTCCTGTCTGTAAGTTTGTTGTGAGTTTTTCTTTTGTTTGCCTCTTCTTGGGCAGATTTAGTGGGTCTCATGGTGGGTGTCTTTTAGGTGCCAGTTGTTACTAGTCAATTTTCATGGACACCTCCATACTGTCTTTCAGAGCCCCTCCTAAAAACAGTTATATTTTGGGTTGGATATAACATCATATTGTTAATATTTTAACCAATGGCATTTCTTTACAAATCTCATTAGTCTTTCAGTTGTTTTTCTTCTGTTTTTTCTCTTAAGTTTGTACTAAATATCTCTTTATTTTCATTGTTTTTTCCTGTGAAGCCATTGTGTTCCATACATGTCTGAAATGTGCTGTATAAATTAAGCTTGATTTGATTTGAACATATTGCAAAACAAATTAACCCATGACTGACCAATCAACAGACTCTCTGGTCCATCTTGGTATGAAATCAGTCTCAATCCCACTTTTCAAGCCTACTGAAGGCGTGGTGGAGTGGTAAACACCACCCCGGCTCTACCAGGTTGAGGTGGTCTCCCACAGCTCTGCTTATGTCATATTCTGTGGCCTTGCCGGTTCATTTCTTGACCTGCCCCTGGTAACACAGAAAAGAAACACATTTAGTCATATTATATAAAACACTCAAAGTAATGGATATGGAGCATCTATGCCTCAGGTACACCTGGCACCTAAATGTGACTCTTCTATCTGATCACTCCACAGCTGCATTAGGTTCAGATCTACCAGGATGGACCTTGACATAGTCTGGATGCAGTCAGGCCACCGAATATGCATAAGCAATGTCAAAAGATGAGTGGGGAAAGTACATTTTACATAAGTGACCTTCATAAATTTAAATTGTATTTCTGTCACATATGTATGTTATTGCGGGTGTAGCTAAATGTTGTTTTCTAGCTCCAACAGTGCAGTAATATCTAACAAATACCTAATACACACAAATCTAAGCTAATGGAATAAGAATATATCAAATGTAATTATAAAGCCCTTCTTACATCAGCTGATATCTCAAAGTGCTGTACAGAAACCCAGACTAAAACCCGAACAGCAAGCAATGCAGGTGTAAGCACGATGGCTAGGAAAAACTCCTAGAAAGTCCAGAACTAGGAAGAAACCAGGCTATGAGGGTGGCCAGTCCTCTTCTGGCTGTGCAGGTGGAGAATATAACAGAACATGACCAAGATGTTCATAAATGACCAGCATGTCAAATATAATCACAATAGTTGTGAGGATGCAACAGTCAGCACCTCAGGAGTAAATGTCAGTTGGTTTTCATAGCGATCATTGAGTATCTCTACCGCTCCCTGCTGTCTCTAGAAGGTTGAAAACAGCAGGTCTGGGACAGGTATCACGTCCGGTGAACAGGTCAGGTTTCCATACCGCAGGCAGAACAGTTGAAACTGGAGCAGCAGCACAGCCAGGGGACAGCAAGGAGTCATCATGCCAGGTAGTCTGAGGCATGGTCTAGGGCTCAGGTACTCTGAGAGAAAGAAAGAAGAAATTAGAGAGAGCATACTTAAATTCACACAGGACACCGGATAAGACAGGAGAAATAGTCTAGAAAAACAAACTACCTAGCCCCCCGACACAAACTACTGCAGCATAAATACTAGAGGCTGAGACAGGAGGTTCAGGAGACACTGTGGCCCCATCCGATGAATACCCCAGACAGGGCCAAACAGGCAGGATATAACCCACCCATTTTGCCAAAGCACAGTCCCCACACCACTAGAGGGATATCTTCAACCACCAACTTACCATCCTGAGACAAGGCGCCAACCCAGACAGAAAGACCACGTCAGTGACTCAACACCACTCAAGTGACGCACCCCTCCTAGGGACGGCATGGAAGAGCACAGTAAGCCAGTGACTCATATATATAAATATATGGACACGCAATATCAGAGCGGCAAAGACAGATACAGTAGAATAGGGTAGAATACAGTATATACATATGAGATAAGTAATACATAGACTAAGATACAGTGAAATAGGATAGAATACAGTATATACATATGAGATGAGTAATACATAGACTAAGATACAGTAGAAATAGGATGAATACAGTATATACATATGAGATGAGTAATACATAGACTAAGATACAGTAGAATAGGATAGAGTACAGTATATACATATGAGATGAGTAATGCCAGATATGTAAACATGCAGGAGATCCACGAAGGAAAGATAGTGATGGTGCTCCAGTGACGTTGTTGCAAATGGTGGGTAAAATGGTAAAAAGTTTGAGTTCATTTTGTCCTGACATGGTCACTTTGTCTACTGTTTATTGCCACGTTGGGATGCAACTTTGTTTGTTGTCATTTTTTAATAATTTTTTTATCATTTTACCCTGTTTTTTCTCCCCAATGTGGATCTTGTCTCATCGCTGCAACTCCCCAAAGGCTCAGGAGGCGAAGTCGAGTCATGCGTCCTATGAACATGACCCGTCAAACGCGCTTCTTAACACTGCCGCTTAACCCGGAAGCCAGCTGCACCCAATGTGTAGGAGGAAACACCGGGCGACGCTTGGCCAATTGTGTGCCGCCCTTATGGAACTCCCGATCACGGCAGGTTGTGGTACAGCCCGGGATCGAACCCGGGTGACGCCTCTAGTGACTTCTCTAGCACTGCCATGCAGTACCTTAGACCGCTGCACCACTCTGGTCTATAGTGACACCTCTAACACTGTGATACAGTACCTTAGATCGCTGTGCCACATCAGGCATAACCTTTTTTAACCAATTCTGATGGTTGTTAAAAGTGAAATTGGACATTATTACCGTTAATCAACACACTTAACACTCCCAAACACCCCAACTATAATTCTCTTTGCACTGTAGACATCTAGTGACCACTTGATTCCATGTGACCAAACATTTCTGAGGCTGAGTCTCAAATATTCGCGCTGTTCCTTTTAATAAGCCGGGCAATAGCACACATAGCAAATACATTTTGGGTCTAAATTAAAGGAGCTACAATTATAGTTTAATTACATGTTTTAAATAAAATGTCCATAATAGCTGCATCATACGAACGAGCTACAAAAATCTCTGAAACTGAAACACTTATCTCCCTCACTAGTTTAAGCACCAGCTGTCAGAGCAGCTCACAGATTATTGCACCTGTACATTAGCCCATCTATAATTTAGCCCAAACAACTACCTCTTTCCTACTGTATTTATTTATTTATTTAGCTCCTTTGCACCCCTTATTTCTATCTCTACTTTGCACATTCTTCCACTGCAAATCTACCATTCCAGTGTTTTACTTGCTATATTGTATTTACTTCGCCACCATGGCCTTTTTTTTGCCTTCCCTCCCTTACTCACCGCACTTGCTCACATTGTATATAGACTTTTATTTTCTACTGTATTATTGACTGTATGTTTGTTTTACTCCATGTGTAACTCTGTGTTGTTGTATGTGTCGAACTGCTTTGTTTTTATCTTGGCCAGGTCGCAATTGTAAATGAGAACTTGTTCTCACTGCCTACCTGGTTAAATAAAGGATAAATAAATAACACATATAATACATAAAAATGTAGGAGCAGAATAGACCTAATTCTGTTCATTAATATCAAATCAGTATTATTTTATATAGCCCTTCGTACATCAGCTAATATCTCCGTAAGTGCGCTGTACAGAAACCCAGCCTAAAACCAAACCAGGCAAGCAATGCAGGTGTAAGAAGCACGGTGGCTA
>NW_019944973.1:58952-60590 GCF_002910315.2 Salvelinus sp. IW2-2015
AGTACTATCTTATAAAACAGGGACATTGATCTGATTAACACCAGTAAATACAGTGAGTACTATCTTATAAAACAGGGACATTGATCTGATTAACATCAGTAAATACAGTGAGTACTATCTTATAAAACAGGGACACAAACTCTGCAGTTGTTGAACTAATGTGTGATTTTTAAAAGGGCATTCTACACTTGAATATGTTTTTGTACTGTCAGAATTGTTCATGACGTTCCCCAGTGATTTTTTAAAACTTTGCTGTTGAAAAGTGATATAAATACAGTGAAGTATAAACACACTAAAGGGAAACAAATAAATGTTTTGAGCAAAATATTGTTTTTTTAGACAACTGCAAACTAGAAGGAGTGAGTGATGTCATAGTAAGGTATTCAAGGAGTTGGCTTGATGGGAAGTTGTGATGTCATCCAATAGGCGACTGATCTTCATGTGAATGTTCATTATTCTTTTTTAAATCCTTCCTGTTCTGTCAAGTTGGTTGTTGATCATTGATAGAAAGACATTTTCAAGACGATTTAAGTCCAAACTGTAACTAGGCCACTCAGGAACATTCAATGTCATCTTGGTAAGCTCCTCTAGTGTAGATTTGGCCTTGTAGTTTAGGTTATTGTCCTGTTAGGACAGTTTTTTTTGTATTCAGATCTCTGAAATGCACTCTAACTACGTAACAGTTAGTGTTTCCTTATATTACGCTGGGGAAACAGTTTTCATGGGCACAGAAATCCTAAATCATTTCAGAGTTTGCAAAATCCAATGGTTCTAACCGAGAGTCACCTTAACTGTATTGACAACACCCAAATGGATACTGTCATTAACGTGGTTCTTCAATAATTACACATAATTCTTAATACTGTAGCTGTTTGGTTACGGTTACATGTTCAACTATCATCAACTGATCCCGGAAATCATTTTCTGAATGACAGTCAAATCGGGGCAGCAGGTAGCCTAGTGGTTAGAGTAACCGAAAGGTTGCAAGATTGTAAAAATCTGTCGAATCCCTGAGCTGACAAGGTAAAAATATGTTGTTCTGCCCCTGAACAGGGCAGTTAACCCACCGTTCCTAGGCCATCATTGTCGATAAGAAGTTGTTCTTAACTGACTTGCCTAGTTAAATAAAGGTTAAAGAAAAAAAAGACAAACATCACGACATGCAACAACAACCAAAGTGCTTCTTCATTCATTACTCTGGTCAAGACAGTTATGCCGTGCTCCACGTTGGATCCAACATCCCTAACAAATTTATGTTTATAATGTGTTATTGTCTGCTTGATTTAGAGTAGGGTCTCATTAGTCATTAGACATTTAGAATGACAATACATTACAGAGTAGCCTAGTGTATTATAGTCCTAGGTCTATGTTGTTGTTAGGTGAAGTTATGGGTCCTACAGTAGGTCCATGTTGTTGTTAGGTGAAGTTATGGGTCCTACAGTAGGTCTGTTGTTGTTAGGTGAAGTTATGGGTCCTACAGTAGGTCTGTTGTTGTTAGGTGAAGTTATGGGTCCTACAGTAGGTCTATGTTGTTGTTAGGTGAAGTTATGGGCCAATTTGTTAAACACTTAATGTACAAACCCTCAGTTTCAGGCTGATGGCAAAGCTAGCTAAAGAGCATTTTACTGGTTGAAGTGT
>NW_019944973.1:64980-79063 GCF_002910315.2 Salvelinus sp. IW2-2015
GTGTTCGACGAAATGATTCTTCAGACGTCATTGATCACGTGCTGCTGATAAAGTGACACTGCTTTGAATTATACAGTTTAGCGACTTCAGTACATGCCTCATAGTTCCAGTCTCAAACTTAACCCCGTTCCTGCTGAAGAAGAGAAGGTCTGCTGGATGGAGAAAGTAGCTCTCGTGAAAGAGGAGGAGGAGGTTGTTACAATACAAAAACAAGTAGAAGGTGAGGCTGTTACAGTGAAATAATTATTCTTGAAGAATATAACACATGCCTCATGAGCTTAGTTCAACTGTTTACCCCATCAGAACCCCTAATAAGCTTTTTTTACTCCAATGTTTAGAAACAATGTAAACCAACACTGTATAGCCTCAACATGGTTAAAACTATAATGTTGATATCATGGATGGTCAGTCCTTGCATCCATAGTCTGTCTATGAATTTAAGAGTAGTTACATTTCTCCAGCCCCATCCATCATCTTATTACCAAAACAGTGGTGGAATTACAGCTTTGTTATTGGTTGAACTGCAGATTGGTTGATGGATTGTTGTGTCGCTTTTTGAAAGGGGCAACCTAGTTTTTAAACAAACAAAATGGCTGCCCAGAGTCCTGAGCTGTGTTAGAATACTCATACTAAACGTACTATTTGTGAAGTAAATTGAGTATATAGTCTGCTTATTGGTCATAGTATGATATAGTTAGTATGCCAAAAGTTCCCGGATGTCGTACTAAATTCGCCAAAATATGACATACACGCAGTACATTAGGGCCCATAATGCAATTCTTCAGGAAATGGGCGTGGCTTCAACGTTTTCAGATGTGAAGAAAATGGGGGAAAATATGCAGCCGAAGTCCAATGAGAGAGCGGATACAAATGAACTGCTTTAAATAACTATGACAAATGTTGAGCAATGTAATAAACTAATGACTTTTCAAATAAGTTACACGTTATGTTAGCTACACTATCCTTACAAAACGCATAGCAAATCTTTACAGAAGTATGTACCAGTATGTGAGCTAGCTACCTAACATTAGTTGGCTACTTATACATCCAACTTGCCAGTATACTAACTATATTCTAACTAACTACCCAATGTTTATTGACTTGATTAGAGCGCAGAATAACTGATGTATTTAATAACGCTCAACACCCGTTGAATATGGCCGGTGTCAGTAAACATCTGCAAAAAAGCTCAAATTAAATTGTTGCCAGCAGCACAGTTAGTCACCAACGCTCTGGATAACATGAAAACAGCCTAACCAGCTCTGCTAGGGCAAGTAAAATGGTAAGAGAGGTTTTCTCTCATTTGTGTCTAGCAAGTCATCCAACGTTAGCCAGTTAGCTTGGGTGCGTTACTGTCATTGTGAGGTCAGAACGCTTGGATCGACCCTACTCCTCAGCCATATAGTATTTGTTTACAAACAGTGGCGTTATACGAGCTTATGTTTTGGTTTCTGGTGGGGTAATACGGTTGAAACATTTGAAGAATTTATAAGTTATATTCTTCAAGAATCAATGGTTATATTGTACATGGGTCTTTCTATAACTGCCAGTGTAGATTTCCTGTTGGGGTCAATTTGTTACAGCTGTTGATAAGTCATTGTACATCTATTTATTAATTGTATTTTGTTTGAAACACTCCTGTCAATATTGAGTAAGGACACACACCCAATTACGCATATAGAAGTAGGACTAGTCTTCCTGGCCTGAGCGCAAATGTAGGCCTATAAATGTGCCCATTTGGGGATGTCTGATAGTATTTCTGATAGTCTTAACGCACCACCACTAATGAGTTGTGGAGCTTCTCAAAGTAATGTTTTATTCACCTCAAACAGCAAGTAAACAAAGTCTAATCAAAATCAATAGCGAATGACAATAGTTCCTCAAAGTATTTTCGTAAAATATTTCCAGCTCTCAGAGAGATCCAGAAGATTATGGATGTATTCCTAAGGAACAAATGTCAGCGCCGTAAACAGGGGAGGGTCGTTGTCCACAAAGCGGCCTGCGGGTTTGTCCTAGCTCCCGTCTATCCTTTTTGGATCTGGTGGATACATTATTATTGTATCTAGATGTTTTTTTCTATGAGGGTTTGATTGCTGCGTCAACCGCTGTATTCAATGTGAGAGAGTGTTAAGCTTACTGATGAATATGCCATCGCTGTATTCAATGGAGAGAGATGCTAAGCTTATTCGCATGAATAGCTCCGCCTGTTCTTCAATGGAGGCGGATGCTAAGCTAACTTAGCATGTAATATGAACCGCCTGTATTCATGGAGAGAGATGCTAAGCTACTAGCATGAATATGCAATAGCGACTGGGACACTCCTCTAAGTGTTTTTTATCAAAAAGTTTGTGGATTTATGTCACGTGTCCCATAAAAAATTAGTCTATTACGAAAAACTTCTGATATAGATCAAGTAACACTTTCACATAGATATAAGCCCCATTAGAATATTTTGTTGTTGGGACTAAATTCAAGCATTATTCTACATTGGGGTTGACAATTTTTTTACTTGGATACTAACTCTCCATGTAGCTACTGGCATACTCTAGAGAGTTCACTCCTAGCTGTGCCTACTGGCATGACCTAGAGAGTTACCCTACTGTAGCGACTAACTGGCATGACCTAGAGAAGGTATACAACCTACTGTAGACTAACCTGGCATTGCCCTAGAGAGATACCAACCTACTGTAGCCTACTGATGGACTAGATGAGTTAAAACTCCGTGTAGCCCTACTGGCATGACTAGTAGAGATCAGTAACCTAAAGCTGATAACTACTGGCATGACTAGAGAGTACTGTACATTAACTGTGCCAGTAGGTACACTGGGCATGACTAATAGAGATAACACATAATGGGTAACCTACTGGCATGACCTTAAGAGAGTTACAACTACTGTAAACTAACTAGGCATGAACTAGAGAGATAATTCACGCTAGCTGTAAACCTATCTGGCATAAACCTATAGAGATTCAACTTACTGGTATTCGATATCAGCATTTCTAAACTTTTCTCTCACTTTTATGGGGTATTGTGATTAGTCATTATGGGTATTGTGATGTCATTATGGGGTTTTCTGATCGTCATTGATGTCTGAAGACTTGATGCATTTTAAAAAAAATGTAATCCATAAGGTGGTGTTAGTTAACAAATGTGGGAAAGGGAGGGGTCCTGTAATGCCTGTATGTTGTCCTGGGGTGGTGCAGATTTTAAGAATATTATATATAATATATTTTCTTTCTAACATTGATTGGTTGATAGTTATCCACGTGTATTTTTCCATATAGAAATTAGAATATATAGAACTTGACTGGAGACTTATGGTCTTCGAAGATTTTGATTAAAGTTTACGGCAAATGATCTGAGCAGAGATCAATGTAATAACCAGAAAGCCAGAAGATAAATATTAACCACAGAAGGAAATAAAAAACAACCGACATGCTGCTGGACTGCCTAAATTCTTGACGTTATTGGCTCCTGAAGGTCCAGTAAAAATCGGCAAAACTTTTATCCAATTTTCATTCAGAGATGTACAATTTATCTTTGACATTTCTACCGATTTCGTTGCCAGTTTAGTGAACGAGTTCAACACCTGTTTTGGCCCCGCCACTTCCTGGGTCGTTGAATTAATATTAAGGAATAAATTGTTGTGAGGGTCACGCTCAATCACTGTGGAAGGGGCTTCCGCGAGGCGTGGGATTTAATAGTATCTGTTGTACCTATTTACCTTCCTTCAGGGAACAGCTAGAACAGTAGACCTTCAACTTTAAATTACTGAGACTCTTGGCTGTCGGGACAGTTTTTTTGTATTGCAGATACTCGTGAATGCTCTCTAACTACCGTAACATGATAGTTGGCTCCTTTATGTTAACGCTGGGAAAACAGTTTTGTTTCATGGGACCGAAATCCTAAATAATTTCAGGAAGTTTGCTAAATCCAAATGTTGTACCGAGATCCGTTACATTTTTGAAACAGTTGTAGAAAATAGATGCTTGATCATTAAGGTTCTTCAATATATGACTTATTCTTAATATGTACGCTCGTTACAGTCCATGTTTCACTATCAATCAGCTGATTCAGGAATCAATTTTATTCTGAATGACAGTAAGACAACATAGACAATGCAAACAACAACCAAAGTGCTTCTTCATTCATATACTGTCTGGTAAGACAGTTGGCTGTGTCCACGTTGGATCACATACCTAACAAATTGGATGTTAATAATAGTAATTGGTCTGCTTGATTTATCAGTAGGCGTCTGTTAGTCTGCGTTTGAAACACAGAGATACTTAGCTCATAATTGTGAGAAGAACTGTATCTTGATGGATAGGCTATTGTGAACACACGAGCTATTTTCCTTTATTTGTTTTGTTAGGTGAAGTTATGGGGTCTACAGTAGGTGTAAAGTAATATTGTTAGGATGAAGTTTATGGTCTACGTAGGTCTAGTTGTTGTTTGGTGAAGTTTATGGTTCACTACAGTAGGTGCTCTGTTGTTGTAGGGTGAAGTTATCGGGTCCCTCGTAGGTCTATGTTATTGTTAATGGGTCTACGTAGTCTAATGGTTTATTGTTAGGTTGAGTTATGGGGTCCTACAGTAGGTCTATGTTATTGTTGGTGAAGTTATGGGTATGCTACAAGTAGGTATATGGTTGGTTGTTAGGTGAGAGTTATGGTCCTACAGTAGGATTTATGTTGTTTGTTATGGGTCTACAAGTAGGTCTATGTTATGTTATGGTCTAAGGTCTGTTGTTGTTAGGTGAAAGTTTGGGTCTACAGTAGGTACTATGTTGGTGTTATGGGTCACTACAGTACATAGCTAAGTGGTTGTCGCACTCATTGCCAACCACAAAAAGTGCTTCTTCGTTCATAATAAGGAATATTGTTGTTAGGTGAGTTATGGACATTTGCGCAATACAGTGTACAAACACTCATTGTCGTGTCTGTGAAAAGACAACAGAACTTTTAACTGGTTGAAGGGTTTTTAAGTACAAAGCGGTTGATTTGCGATGATTTCAACACTAAACTTAATTCAAGTGCAGGACATTCAACATAGAAGACCTTACATATATAAAGTAGTGTGAATGCACTCATAAGCCCGGAAATGGAGGCTATCCCACTGAGTTTTCACCCATATCTCATTCATGAAATCTTTGTTGAAAACTAAAATTATGCTATAACTATATCCTCAACTCGCGGAAGAGCGTTTCTAACAACGAA
The DNA here is from genome assembly GCF_002910315.2 of Salvelinus sp. IW2-2015. Taxonomy (NCBI): domain Eukaryota; kingdom Metazoa; phylum Chordata; class Actinopteri; order Salmoniformes; family Salmonidae; genus Salvelinus; species Salvelinus sp. IW2-2015. The sequence continues at coordinate 70,198 of NW_019944973.1, forward strand.
GTATCCTCTTCTATAATAGTGGTTTCTATTACCAGATTATTACATACAATCTAAGCTATCGGGTTTCTCTCATATACAAGATATACTACAATCATATAGGCGGTTATCCTCATTCCAGATATACTTACATCATAACTAGTGGTTCCTCTTAGCAAGGGAGTGTTTCTACAATTTTGATTGTATGTGCTTCGCCCTCGTGCAGACATTTTATTAAACCAAGAAAGGGGCCCATATTGGAGACGCAAAAGTCATCTGGCTCAAATCATCGATGTTACTTACTATGTGAAACAATACAAATTATGAATTATATGTTGCTCAATTTTAAGACAAATGTCAAGATCATTACATTCATTAGACGGTCAGTTGTTGTAAACCAATCATGGTACGCTGTTATCGACATCACTTTTTAGCAGTGATTTCCCACTGTTTGTGGGCCTTTGGAACATTTGACTTTTGTTTGTTTTCACACAGGAGAGAGACGGTGACTATCCGTGGCTCTCCTTGGGAATGCCTCAACAACTCAATGATTGCTGAAGGAGCAGAGAAAGAGTTTCCAGATCAGAACTCTCAGAAACAACCAGCAGAGACCACAGGGAGAAATTGGACTGTGGGGAGAGATTCCACCTCATCGAGGCATTAAAATTCATCAGAAACACACACAGGAGCTAACCAATTTTAAGCTTGTGTTTTCATGTGGGAAGTAGTTTTGATCAATCTCTTGCATCTGATTCAACACAGACATACGCAACACAGGAGAGAAACCTATAGCTGTGATAATGTGGGAAGAGTTTTAGTCAATCTTGGACAGCTGACAGTGCACCAGAACGAATACACACAGGAGAGAAAGCCTTACAGCTGTGATCAATGTTGGGAAGATGTTTTTGGGTCATCTCTGCACTCTGAAATTTAACTCAGAAATACACACGGAAGAAACCTTAAGCTGTGGTCAATGTTGGGAAGAGTTTTCATACTCTGGTCATACTGACTTACACCAGAGAAACACACAGGAGAAGAAATCTTACAGCTGTGATCAATGTGGAAGAGGTTTTGGGTCATTCTGGGCACTCTGACTTTACACAGAGAATACACACGGAAGAAGAAAACCTTTTAGCTGTGGGTTCAATTGGTTGGGAAAGAGTTTTTACTCAGTCACCAGCTGATATCAACAGAGAACACACACAGGAGAGAAAACTTAATTAGCTGTGGTCAATGTGGGAGAGTTTTTACTACTATCTTGGAGCTGACTCTACGCGAGAAACAGGGGAAAACCTTATAGACTGTGATAATGTGGGAGAGTTTTTGTGTCTCTGGGGATCTGAACAGTGACATGAGAACACACACAGGAGAGAAAACCTTAATAAGCTTGTGATCAATGTGGGAAGAGTTTTGTGCTGCTAGCACTCTGACTATACACCCAGACGAACACACACAGGAGAGAACTCTATACTCGTGATCGATAATGTGGGAAGAGTTTTGGTGCCATCTAGCACTCTGACTATAAGCACCAGAAGAACACAAACACGGAGAGACACCTTATAGTTTGTGGATAATGTGGGAAGAGTTTTACTAACCATCTGGCCATCTGACGTCTACACCAGAGAATACACACAGGAGAGAAACGTATAGCTGTGGTCATGTGGGAAGAGTTATTGGGTCGCTCTGGCCAGCTGACATTACAAGACCTTAGAGAAATACAACACAGGAGAGAAACCTTAACGCTGTGGGTCAAGTGGGAAGAGTTTTACTACAGTTCTGGTCATTACTTGGACCTAAACACAGGAATACACACAGGAGAGAGCTTATATCTGTGATCAATGTGGGATGAGATTTTCCTACATCAAAGCCATCTGATTCGATCAAAAAACTATCCAATCGATGATAATAGTAACTAGGACAGCATTAGATCACAGGAGTCGCTCATGATTTTGTATAGTTGTATATCATTGTGAGCAGAGTTTTTCCTACATCTCTGGCCTGCGACTTCAAACCAGAGAACCACTACAGGAGAGAAACCTCTCCGCTGTGATCAATGTGACAAGAGATACTCTGATAAAGGTGTCTGATCAAACATCAGAAAATACATAATGAAGAAGTTGTCTCATGATATCAATGAAATATGTCACATGTGAATGTTTTAACATTGTATAGGAGTTTTTTTTAAATGATGTCACTTGAATGTTTTAACATTTGGTAAGGAGTATTTTATGATGTCACAAAGATGTAGAATGTTTTAAACATTGTAGTAGGGGTATTTTAAAATGATGTAATCTACTACTTTATTCTTATTTTGCCCTGTAATTGTTGGCAGGCATGATTGGATTTAGCCCTCAGGGGAAATCGGCTCTGAATGGAAGAGTATTATTTAAAAAAAGTGATACAAAAAAAGAGCTGTGTTACATTAACTTACTGCGTGTGACCCACTTATCAATGCGCAGCTTTCAAAATGTAGCAGCTGTTTTTCCTTTTCTTACATCAAGTTGAAAAAGTGCTTGTTTAAAAAATACATGTAAATGATAATTGTTGACGATGTGTGTGTATATACACACATGAAGCAGTTATAATTCATTGTACTACATCAATTTATATACATCTAACTCACTTTTCAGTATGTTTCTTGACAACATTCAATGCTAATGTCTTTATTCACTACTGCAAGAAGCATGACTGCAAATCACCTATATTTCAACGTACATTCGGCTGACAAAGATAATGTTTAAACTTCACTTCATGCTCATCTTTAAGTGAGTAGGTCCAATATATATTACAAAGGGGTGTACATTTTGGTTTTGATTTATATTTACAATTGTATGTAAAAAAATAGTACTCTTTTATTTTTTTACACATTTTTCCCATTTCAAGTAGCATGTGTGTTCAGTTGAATCATTTCAAAGACAGACAGCTGCATTCATTTTATTTTTTATTCTTTTTTTTTTTTTTTTTTTTTTCATCATAAAAATTACTCGGCTGTTACCCTCATCCAGAGGTGATCAAGGTGAGGGATCAAGCCTGGATTCTTTAAAACCCTTTTTCAACATTTCAAAGATGCAGTTAGTTTTTTAGTTTTCATAAATAAGATGCTGAGAAGTGGGAGCTGTAGTCATTTTTCTAAAGATCTCTCTTGATCTCGGGTTAGCCACCGGGGGCACCAACCCTCTTGAAAAGTTCATGTGAATGTTACCTTCTAGGAGATGATAGACTTTAGCCTTTCAAAGTTTGTGATATGGGATGGTCTTTGAACAGAATTTAAAAACTGGGTTTTCTTGTATGTAACCAGTTTTTCATGATCAACATTTGACATTTATGCTCATGAGTCTGTTACTGTAAAGCTTTCTTAAGTTTTGGGTCAGTCACAGTGGTCAGGTATTCTGTTCATTCTGCCCTTTTCCGCCTCTCTCCTTTTCACTCCGCTCTCTCCCCTTTTCAATACTCCCTCTCTCTTTTCACTCCTCTCGCGCTCTGCCTTTTCACTCCCTCTCTCGCCTCTTCCTTTCATCTCTTCCGCCTCTCTCCATTTCACTCCCTCTCTCCGCCTCTCTCCTTTTCACTCCTCTCTCCGCCTCTCTCCTCTTCTCTCCGCCTCTTCCTTTTCACTCCCGTTCTCTCCCTTTTCACTCTCTTCGCATCTTTCCTTTTCACATCCTCTTCTCGACTCTCTCACTTTTCACTCCTCTCCTCTCCGCCTCTCTCCTTTTCACTTCCCTCCCTTTCGCTCTCTTCCTTTTACTCTCCATCTCTCCGCCTCTCTCCTTTTAAACTCTCCTCTCTCGCTTTCCTTTTCACTCCTCCCTCTCTCCGCCTCTTCTCCTTTTCACTCCTCCCTCTCCGCTCTCTCCTTTTCACTCCTCCCTTCTCCGCCTCTCTCCCTTTTACTCCCTCTCTCCGCTCTTCCTTTTTCACATCCCCTCTCTCCGGCCTCTCTCCTTTTCATCCCCTTCTCGCCTCTCTCCTTTTCACTCCCCTCTCTCCGCTAATCTCCCTTTTCACTCCCTCTCTCCGCTCTCTCCCTTTTCACTCCTCTCGCCTCTCTTTCCTTTTCACTCTCTCGTCCGCCTCTCTCCCTTTTACTCCCGTCTCCGCCTCTCTCCTTTTCACCTCCCCTCTCTCCGCTCTCTCTCCTTTTTCACGTCCCTCTTCGTCCGCCTCTCTCACTTTTCACTCCCTCTCTTTCCGCTCTCTCTTTTCACTTCCTCCTTCTCCCCTCTCTCCTTTTCACTTCCTTCTTCGCTCTCTCCTTTTTCACTCCTCTCTTCTCCGCTCTCTCGCTTTTCAACTCCCCTCTCTCTCCGCTCTCTCCTTTTTCACTCCCCTCTCTACGCCTCTTCTCCTTTTCAGTCCTCTCGTCCGCCTCTCTCCCTTTTCACTCCCTCTTCTCCGCTCTCTCCCTTTTTCCTCCTCCTCCGCTCTCTCCTTTTCACTCCTTCTCCGCATCTTCTCCTTTTTTTCCTCCCTCTCTCCGCCTCTCTACCTTTTCCATCCCCTCTCTCCGCGCCTCTCTCCCTTTTCAACTCCCTCTCTCCGCCCTCTCTACCTTTTCATCCTCTCCCTCTTAAGAACTTCCCATTTTGATCAATAAGGATTGCAGTTGTGGGGTGATGATCTGGGTGGAGCAGATGGGAGTGGTAAATTCTGGAGCCTGGGCTGGAGCGAGACTGGGAGGCTGGTATTCTGACCTGGGCTTGGAGGCAGGACTTGGGGAGTGGGTATGTCTTGGGACTGTGCTGGATGCACACTGTGCTGGGAGCAGACTGGGAGGCTGGGTAATTCTGACTCGGGCTTGGGAGCAGACTGGGGAGGCTGGTATTGCTGACTGTGGGCTGGAGCAGACTGGGGAGGGCTGGGTATTCTGACATGGGCTGGAGCACACTGTGCTGGAGCAGACTTGGGAGGCTGGTATTTTGGCCTGACCCTGGGGCTGGGAGCAGACTGGGAGACTGGTATTCTGAGCCTGGGCTGGAGGCAACTGGGAGATCTTGGTATTCTGACGCTGGGCTGGAGGCACACTGTGGTGCTGGAGCAGGACTGGGAGACTGGTATTCTTGACCTGGGCTGGCAGCAAGCTGGGAGGCCTGGTATTCTGACCTGTGGGCTGGAGCAAACTGTGCTGGAGCAACTGGGAGACTGGTAATTTCTGATGTGCTGGAGCAGACTGGGAGAGGGGTTATTGCTGACGCGGTGTGCTGGAGGCAGACTGGAAGACTGTATTCTGACCTGGGTGGAGCAAGAACCTGGTAGGCTGGTGCAGTGGTCTAAGGGGCTGTGTGGTGGGCCATCCTGGTTCTCGTGTTCTGGCTTGTGTTATGCACAACACACCAGGTCATTATAAGCCACGAGGTCATTATGGAAGCGCCCAGGTCTTATAACCAGCGCAGGTGCATGTATTCACGACCAGGTCATTATTAACGCGACCGGCCTCGATCTTCTCCTTCTTGTTTTAACTGTGATATCTTCCTTCCGTCTTTGCACGGGGAGTAGCTTAGTGAACGCATGGTCGGGGATGTTAGCTAGCTAGGCTACTGCTAACTTAACAAGCCCGTAACGGAATAATAACACACGGTAAATATGAAATTAAAACGGATAACTAACTAGACGACAGAAGAGTGTTTACACAGTGTGTAATTAGACAGCGTCTAAAGAGTTTATTTGGTTCGGTATTTTGTCTAGCAAGCTACGAGGTGGCTGACTGCTCTGTTGCTGCTGTTGAAGAAGCGTTCCGGTCCACGTAGATTATGACGTCACTACATAGAGCATTGGATTAAAGTCGCAGACGCCAATCTGTTGATGGAGTGGGTAACGCATGTTGAGTAAAACGCTATATTTTATTTTCAGACAAAAAGTTAAAGGTAGGAATCAGGGACGTCGCTAGAACTAGAATATTAATTAGCCTCACTAAATAAATCTATATCGTCAATATATTTTTTCTGTCTTTTTCTTTTTTTTGTCAACGGTTCCATCCATCTTAAAACTTTTTACGGGCCGGGCGGAGGCTGCTGCTGGCTATAGTGACTTGTTAGACGTTTCTTCAGCAAAGATATTAGTAGAATGAATGAATCAAAGAGTGGCGAACAGAAATACTAGGAGAGAGGGGTACGCCTACACAGAATGACTGATCAAAGATGGCGAAGGAAATACTAGGAGAGAGGGGAACCCAACACAGAACTGAACTGAATCAAAGGATGTCGGACGAGAAATAGTAGTTGAGGGGGTACGCCAACACAGAAACTGAACTGAATCAAAGATGGTCGGACAGAAATACTAGAAGGAGAGGGGTAACCCTTACAACGAGAACTGACTGAATGCAATAGATGGTGAAGCAGAAATAGCTAGAAGAGAGAGGTACCCTAGCAGGCAGAAACTGGTAAAGATCAAAGATGCGTGAACAGAATAGCTAATGAAGAGAGAGAGGTACCCCTACAGCAGAACTGGACGTGAATCAAAGATGGTGACAGAAATACTAGAAGGAGAGGGGATACGCGCTACCAGGAATGAACTGGATATCAAAGATGGTGAACAGAAATACTAGAAGAGAGAGGGTACCTCCTGAGACAGAACTGAACTGGGAAGTCAAAGATGGGGGAACAGGAAATTACTAGAAGAGAGGAGGGAACCGAGAACAGGGCTTCGCGGGCAGCCTTTGAGCGGAAATGGAGGAAAAACTTCGACCTCCCTGGGACTGAGCATCCTTTCATTCGCTCCTCGTCTACTTTTCCTCTTCTGTTCTCTGCGTGGCTAAATGCACTTTGTCTACGACTCCTAAACTCAAGCTATCTGCCTCTAACCTGAGGAAGCGTCTTTTGCCACTTTTCTCTCCCTGCCTGAATCTCCCCCTCTCGGCTCTCTGGGATGACTTTCGTCAACCATTGTTGAAAAGAAGGTCGACGGACATCCGAGTCTCGTTTGCTAGGTCATAACGCAACCGGCTGTGTTTCTGGCTCGAAACGGCTGCCCTAACCACTGTGCTCTGACGTTTTCTCCGCCGTCTGCTCTCACAGATAATTCTGCGTCTTGTGGAGGCGGCCGCGCGCAACAACTGCCCGGAATTGGCCCTATCCCCGTCCTCTCTCTCAGAAGAATTGTCCGGAGACTGTTTCTTCCTTACTCACCTCGCTCATGCAACGTCATCCTTGACCGCTGGCTACGTCCTTCCGCTTCAAGAGAGCGAGAGTGTGCCCCCTTCTGAGAAACCTACACTCGATCCCTCGATGTCAAAATACAGAGCAGTATCCTTCTTTCTTTTCTCTCCAAAACTTTGAACGTGCGCTCCTTGTGCCGGAGCTCTCCCTGCTATTAGTCGTTCTCAGAATGACCTTCTTGATTCCAAATCAGGTCAGGTTTCAAGACTAAGTCATTCAACTGGAACTGCTCTTCGCTCTGTGTCACGAGGCGCTCCGGCACTGGCTACAGGGCTAACTCTCTCTCTCTGCTCTCATCCTTCTTGACCTATCGGCTGCAATTTGAATACCGGTGACCATCAGATCTGCGCTCTCCACCGATCTCCGAGTTGGGCATCTCCGGCACGGCCACGCTTGGATTGCGTCTACTGACAGGTCGGCTCTACGGTGCGTGCGAGGAATCTGTCTCGGCACACGTGCTCTCACGCGAGACTGGTGTCCCCAGGGTCTGTCCCTATGGCTCTGCCTATTCTCGCTATACCCAAGTCCCTTTTGGCTCTGTCATAGTCACTCATTGGTCTTCTGCCTACATGTGCTATAGCAGACGACCACAATTAATCTTCTCCTTTACTCTTGTGATACAGGTGGCGAATTCGCATGCGTGCATGTTGGCAGACGTATCAGTGTGGATGACGGGATCACCACATCAAGCTGAACGCTCGAGCGGCACGTACGAGCTGCCCCTGCTCTCACGGGGAGGACTGCCGTTGCAGTGATGCTCGCCATCACGGTTGCAACTCCATGTGTCCTCCCCCGATGTGCTAGAACTTGGCTTGATCCTGGACAACACTTGTCCGTTATCAACTCAACATCAAGCAGCGGTGAACCGTTCCTGAGGTTCATGCTCTACAGACATTCCGCAGGAGTACGACTGCCTCACCAGGGCGGGCGCAGGTCCTATCCAGGCCTTGTAATCTCGCTGATTACTGCAACTCGCTGTTTGGCTGGGCTCCTGCCTGTGCCATTCAACCTAAATCATCGAACGCGCAGCCCGTTCTGGTGTTCAAGCCTTCCCAAGTTCTTCACGTACCCGCTCTGCCACTCTCTCCACTGGCTTCCAGTTGAAGCTGCATTCGTACAAAGACCATGTGCTGCCTTTACGGAGCCGTGAGGGGCACGGCACCTTCGTACCATTCAGGCTCTTGATCAGGCATACACAAACAAGGGCACTGCGTTATCTCCATCTGCCTGCTATAGCATCCCTACCTCTGAGGAAGTACAGTTCCGCTCAGCCAGTCAAAATGTTCGGTGCTCTGGCACCAATGGTGGAACAACTCCTCACCGACGCCAGGCTCAGGCGGAGTCAATCACACCTTTTCCGGAGACACCTGAAAAACCCACCTCTTTAGGAATACCTAGGATTAGGACAAAGTAATCTTCTAACCCCCCCCTCTTAAAAAGATTTAGATGCACTATTGTAAAGTGGTTAGTTCCCTGGATATCATAAAGGTTGAATGCACCAGTTTGTAAGTCCTCTGGATAAGAGCGTCTGCTAAATGACTAATGTAAATAAATGTTGTATGAACCCTACACAGAAACTGAACTGAATAAAGATGGAGGACAGAAATACTAGAGAGAGGGGAACCTACACGATGAATCAAAGATGGAGGACGAATACTATAGAAGAGAGGGACTACACAGAACTGAATAAAGAATGGCGACGAATACTGAAGAGAGGGACTACACAGATGATCAAG
>NW_019944973.1:79088-89298 GCF_002910315.2 Salvelinus sp. IW2-2015
TTCCAGCTTCTCACCCTTTCGTAACCACTCGGCACGAAAGGGAAAAACTGAATGTGCTGATCCAGTGGAAATGTACTAAACACCTGATTAGCTTTCTATCCCTTTCAACAAATAGCCTACCCAGCCGTGTCGGTCCCGGAGAAACTCACCTGGCCAGGGAAAACCTGAGGGCCGAATATTTTATGACCAAGTGTGCATGAGCTTGCAATCTAGAGTTTTGGGCGACCCAGTGATAGTTGCTCCATGGTTTACAGTTCGTTGCAGAGACAGGACATGTGTAGCCAATGAGATTATATGATGAATTTATTTATCCGCGATATTTTAATTGCCAGGTGCAATGTTACATTTTTTAGCCTTTTGTAGGAATTCTTTTTAAATCCTTAGCAAGGGCAAATAAAAATGTTTCTTTTAATGTTTATTAAAATAGAAGTAGATTAACCACAGAAATGATGTGAGATAAAGACACTATTTCATAATTATATATTACTATTCATAAATGAAATGAAACTGTTCCATATAAAATGTGAATATGAAAAACTAACCTGGACAGATCCAGTAGGAAATGGTCAGATAACTTGCCTAATGGAAAGATGTTGCCGACTGCTGGGTAGCCTATTACCAGAAACTTCAGGAAGCCATAACGACTGCGCTGCTGTAGTCCTATTACCAGAAACTTATGGAGCAAAACGACAGCTGGTGTAGCCTATTACCAGAAACTTAGGAGCATAACGACTGGCTGGTGTAAAGCTATTCAGAAAAACCTATTAGTGGAGCATAGAAGCGTGGTGTAGCCCTATGACAGGAAAATTTCAAGGCAGATCTTAGATGTCCGACTGTGGTGTAGCTATTACAGCTCAAGTTTACCAGCAGCAATCGTCCATGGTAGGAATTCTAGGGACTCGCTAGAACTAAAATATTATTAGCCTAAATAAATAAATATAGTCAATATATTTTTTCTGTTGATTTTTTTTTTTGTCAACGTTCATCGCATCTTAAAAACTGTTAGGGCACTGGGGGAGGCTGTGTGGCAATACGTGGCCTGGTTTAGGACTCAGAGTGAGGAGTCCAAATTAGTGATAACCTGAGGAAATTTATGTGTAAGTCTGACCAGAACCAGTCCGTAGACGCTATGTAAGAAGAAGACCTGCAAGTAAGTAAGTTGTAGGTAGTGCAACGGCATTGATACTACCACATGTCGTTCAGTTCCTCACCGTGAAGCATTGAAGGATTATCATGTGATTGGTGTGGGGGTGCTTTGCTCGGTTACACTGTCAGTGATTTATCTTCAGAATTCACCAAGGGCACTCTGTTAACCAAGAATAGGTACCACAGCATTCTGCAGCGATACGCGCCATCCCATCTTGGTTGCACTTTAGTGTGACTATTCAGGCAAGGCCTGTAAAGGCCGTATTGAACCAAGGAATGACATGTGATGGAGTGCTGCATCAGAATGACCTGGCACCCCTACACAGAACTGAATCAAAGATGGCGGACAGAAATACTAGGATGGAAGCAAATGTAAGGGATTATAACGTCATAACTAATCATGCAAAAAACATGTACAGTTGGTTGACAGGAATGTTAGTTAATGTAGAGACAAAAGATTCTGCATTTTTTTTAATCATAGTTCATTTACGAAAATCGTGATTTAGCCAGCTAGCTGACTAGCTAACATTAGCCAGCTAGCTTTATGGGTATTGTGACATGAGTATGAAATTGTAATTCTGGTTGTTTTAGGGACTCCTAAAACAACCAGCAAACCAGGCTGTCGTTTTGGGAAACAGTGGATGTATAGAATCTAGCTAGCTGAAGAATTTACTGCAAATTGAATGTACAACTTTGTAAGCTTGCCTTGCTGATATTTGCCATGCAGATAGATGAAAGCACGTAACTAGCTATGTTCATGCTTATTGTGCAGTGGATGATTAAAATCCCTGTATGCCCATGGATGTGTAGCTAGCTATCTAGACGATCTGTGTATGGACCCAAACGTTTGGTATACATATTAGTTCAGAACCTAGCTATGAACCTCAGCTATCATAGCCAGTTGTATCAACTTCAAAACAGCCTGAATGACATTAATGAAGCCTATGGATTGAGTAGAATATAATGGCATGTTGTGTCAAGGATGCAAGTCGTATATACATGTAGTTTTTACCATGCATGAAATCCCCACATTGTAGGCTGTACATTTAATATATTCACTGATCATGTACTCTACCTTGGCAAATAAAGGTGCAGTTTAGGTATGAATGTGTTTGAGATAATTTTTCAGTCATATCAAATTCCAGTCTTTGAATGATGCTGTGTCTATGTATTACAATTATACACTTCAACAGTGTTTACCAATCTTGGTCCTGGGACATCAATGGTTACACATTGTAACTAATAGACTAGAAACAGGATTTAACTAGTTAATTCATATATACAGAAATATGTTAAAAACATTACACTACACTTCCTATGCATCATGTAAATACTGGTTCATCTCAACATCTAATGCCCTTCATCTGCATTGATCTGATAAACACAGGATAGGTGGAGTATTTCATCACATTACACTTAATTTCAACCGGTAGAGAATGTGAAATGCTTTATTGAAAAGCTCATTACCAAGTGTTATAAATACAAGTTCAATATGTCCTTCAATGCACATCTGTTGTGCATTATAAAAACAGAGGAAGAAAGAGGAGGTGGCGAGAGAGGTGTAACAGACAGAAAGGGAAAGAGGTAAGCACATAGGAGCAGGGAAGGCAGCACATAATTAATGAATCACAGTGTTAACTAAATATTCTCTCAGTTCATCACAATTACATAATAGTGTCTTTAGTCGGCCCAAAGGTTATCTTAAAAGCAGGTGCGGTGGCGATGATGGGACTGGGGGTTGGCATCCTCTCACATCAAAACATACCTACAGACGAGAGACAGATGGAGAGAGAGAGCATGTTTAAGCCTTGTTTTTATTTTTTATTCTAACATTGTTAGTCATCAATCAGGAGGTGAAATGCAAAACTGACCTTGGATCATTAACTCTGGGACTACTACATCTCTGTCTATATTTCAATGTAAAGCATCTCTTTAATAATACTTCCTGTATAATATAAACTGACCTGGGATCATTAACTCTGGGACTACTACATCTCTGTCTGTATTTCAATATAAAGCGTCTCTTTAATAATACTTCCTGTTGTCCTGACCAAGTGACCTCTCACCTATGATCATGCTGTGCCCTCTATGTAGCCAGTTCAGATGCAGGAGGGGTTCACCGACACAGCTGATATAACCTAGAGGATTTAGGGAGAAGGGGAGAGAGGGATGAAGTGAAGGAGAGAGACTGTTATTGAGAAAATAAGGTAGTTAAAGCGACAGTGTTCAACAGGAATCTGTGTGTGTCCACACCACACTAAGCTGCTGCAGAATACTTTATGCTGAAAAACATGAACGGACAAACAATATAGCGTAGTTATAGAAATAATGAAGTGTCTTACTATTCTCCATGGTTGGCCCTCTTGCCTATTCTTTGATGGTGGAAGGAGCCACAGTTATACATCTGAACCTGCTTACTGCACAACACAATCCATCAATCAGATTGATACATGAGTGTGTAGGTGTGKGTTATAGGGTGTCCAATTGTTCTACATTTTTTCACTATGGGTGATTTAAAATAGCCTGTTTTGTTTTTGCACAGACATCACACCCTTACCTAAACAGCACCCTCACCTGAGAAGTAGAAATCAAAGGGAAACTGTGAAATCAAAGGGAAACAATTCACAGAGAAACTGAATTGAATAACTGCAGTTGACATAGCTAAGTAAATGGAAGAATACTCTTATTGCAATGTGAATGGCTATTAAAAGAGCCTTTGGTTGTGCATAGTGTAGTCTATGGTGTTGCCAGGGAACAGCACCCTCTTTGAAGAAGTAGGAGGTGAAGATCTCCTGCACACGGATTGCCTCTCTTGCTGCGTTGTTGGACCCCATCCTTGAAACATCCTGCAGAGCAGCAGRCTYCTCCTCTGGSACACGRCGGCGAGCTGYAGATCCCCTCCTGGTCCTYGWGTCCATCCTCATGAAGTTACGCAGGACACAGGTAGCCTTCACACACCTGAATTCCTCCAGGAGGCAGTCCCAGATGACCCTGGTCACCCAACCTTGCAGTGCCCTACACGGTAACTGTAGGCAATCGTTTTGAAGGAATCTCCAGTTACAAGGTATCTGTAGGAATATGGAAGACAATGTAATTATTAGACTTCTACATCACCAGGTCATTGTTGATTACTAAAGTATAATATCCCTGATAACAAATCATGATAACATTGGATTGATAGAAGCATGGGCACACATATGTGCATGTGACAACAGGATCATATCAAGGATGACATCACAAATGAATACAGAAATACCACTTCAAGCTTGATGATGAGTTGATCAGTGCTGAGGCAAAAACAACAATGTGCCTCTTTGAGTCCCCAGGACTGAGAACCACTGCTTTTCATATGTAGACTGGCTTTCATAGCGCTCTTTATCTGAGGACAGAAAACCTCATAAGAAACAGACTTCATTACAGTCAAATTACACCACACTGAATATTATGTTACTATTATCTCCGTCCTCACTTCTAGGGACTGGAACTACACAAAAGTACCTGCCCTATCCAGAATAGCCTCCTCTCTCACTGACAGTTGGGGCTGCTATCCTTTCACCCTCCTCCATGGCTGTTAGCTAGCTACCTACAAATTCATTTGGAGTTTGTTTTTTTACAGTGATAAATACATCAAGATAGCTAGCTAATATGAAGTTAGGTAGCTGGTGATATTTAATTCACTTAGCTAGCTATCTATACAGAATGTAAAGTTGGCTACATAGCTAGCTAGCCAACTAGCTAGCTCATTTAGCAGCTCATTTGAGTTAGCCTGCACAGTAGCTAGTTAGCTAATAATACATTGTTTTTTTAAACATTTTTTTCATTTTCAAAGTCTATTTACTTACTTACTTGAATAGGTTCTCCCAGCCATGTGGACAATTGGAAACAGGGCAGCAAAGTTTGTCACCAGAGCGTTTTCGAGGATATTACTATTGAACTATGTACCCATTTAATAACCAGACCTTCATACAAACTTGCTCTGCTGAATTCTTGACTGAGTCACAATGGGCGGCCTAAGCGGCATCTAGTCCATCTGCTGACTGGACGCAGTTGAAGTGTAGGAAGCATGAGTTAATACTCACCAGTGTAACAACACAGTGTGGTTAAAGACTTAGTAACTTAGTTGTAGCCACGATTTTTTTATTACGTTCGCATTGGTGTGAAGAGTTCTATTGATATCTCACCCGCTATAAACAACTTATAATACTCTACTGCCTCTAAGTTTCTTGGAACGTTTACATGGAAATCTATATCAGGCCATTTTTGGAAACGTTACATGACAATACTATCCCATTTTGGAAACGTTACATGGACATCATACTATCGACCATTTTGGAAACGTTACATGTACAATTATATATGCAACTACCGATTGCTTGGGAAACTTTACAATGTAATACTATCTCCTTTGTCCATTTTTTTGGAATGTTGACATGGGTGACTATACTATCCTGCACCATTTCTTGGACGTTATACATGGACATACTATCCCATTTGGAAACGTTATCATATGGACATTACTATCAAAGCATTTGGAAAACGCTACCATGCTATAAATACTATGATCTTTTTTTTGGAACGTTACATGTAAATACTCGTCCCTGTGACGGAGTCCTAAGTCGTCCTCGCCCCTCATCCTGGGGCGAAGGGTAGGGGTGGAAAAGGATGAGAGGACGCATTGTGCAGCGTGGTAAGTTTCCATGATTTAATAGCTAAAAGTCAAATGACAAGACACTACTACGCAAAATAAAAGTCAAAACAAACTAACCGTCAAGTCCCTACTTGTTAATACATAGGTTTTTCCAGGAGGAAATTTGGGGCTTCTCAATTGTGCCAACACTGGACACCTGAACGCAACACCCACAAAACCACAAAAAAGCCACTTATTTGGATATTTCAATTCAGGGACGGGACAACGAATTAGGACAGTTGCTCTTTGTTTGAGAACATTTTTTTTAGGTTCTGGGAACATGGAACGAAATAGATCAAATCATCAACATACGTGATTCTTACCCAGGACTTCAATCGTTCCTTTGACCAACACTTAAAACAGCAAAGCTTAAGGAATCTTATGGTTCAAGACGGTTGACACCCCATTTTATTTTGTTGTTTTGGTTGTCTGTTGATAATGTGATACGTTAGGTCCTGTTATGGGGTACTGTACTGTACTTGGAGTACTCGTAATGGCTAGCTGCTTGTCTCTCATATATGTTTTTCTATTTGCATTCAAATGTATGTATATGCCATTTATCTTTCTAATATTTATTAATATATATATTAAATGGCTTGACCATTTTCTCTTCTTTGATTCTTATAGGACTGAACATGGGACACAATGCAATTGGGATCAAGAAGAAGGTACAGATATGTTGTTAGGGCAGTGCATTGACGTGAAGCATCTAACTACATGCAGTTATACAAACTGATCTATTAGCATACAATGTGTGCAATCATCTTTTCAGATTTCTCAGAAATGAATCTAAGTTAAGGGATAGGTATGAGAGTGAAATCCGCTGGTCTTCTTGATGGCGAGAACATAAGCCCTCAGGAGTGAAAAGTGAGGAGTCTTAACATGGGACTTGGGGCTTGTTCAGGGTTGTATTTTTTTATTATAGTTGTAGGATGGCTCTAGGTTGCACCTGCAACCAACCAATGATAGATGTTTTTGGTCGACTTTTGACTCTCAGATTCTCCACTGACTCCTGTCTCCACTCAAGGTGCCCTCCACAGGAATACACACTCAGAGCCTACGAGACTTGTTATAAAAACTACACTTTGTGTGTGGCTCACGATCTTTTTTACAAATACTCACGTTCGAGATGTGGATATCCACTCGGTCCGCCGTGCCTCTAGCTCAGAAGGTGGGTATATGCTTCGATTCCACAGAGGGTCAATCCTGATTCCAAGTTAGAGGGATTACTTGTGTATCCATTTTAACCTAAGGTCGTCAGGAAGCGGTCAACAGTGAAGGGATACTTCACCTATACTAGTCAAAATGTGGTGGGTTTATTTCCTTGAGAGACAAACTTATCACACAAGTCACAGTTAATCTTAACTAAATTTTATTACTTATTAAATAGTGGAGCAGGTTCATACACATCACACATAATAAAAGATGAATTCAACTTGAGTGGTTTAGTGATAATGATTGGCGTGGTCGGATGCAAATACCACCGATGATTCGTTTGAGAGCCAGCGAGACAAAGTAAAATGTCTTTTTATGCCAAGATGCACCCTTTCAACTACATGACGAACAACAGATGTATAGGAAAGGGTCACAAGGTTAGATTTGTAATGAAAGATATACTATAATTCTCAGCAGACAAGTACTGCTGTAAAAAGTACTTCTTTGTTGTAGAGACAGGGTGGCCTGGGGTCCATCTCTACCTGGTGTACCCATATTAGAACGAACATTAAACTCATGCTCTGGAATGTGGTCTCTTTAGGTTTTAAACTCTTGTGAATAGAGGGGGGCGCTGTGTTTTCAACTTTGGAAAACATCGTGCCATATGAACCGACTCGTACTCTGTCTAGATCATACATTGCATATTATGTCATGCAATATTCGGATAGAAAACACTCTGAAGTTTCTAAAACGGTTGAATTTTATCTGTTGAGTAAAGTAGAACTATTTGGCGAGCAACTTTCATATAGGAGAGTGAAATTGAAAACGGAGGGCTCTGATAGATAGGTGCTTGTCTCTAATTCATTCTTCTGGTCTTTCTTATTTATTCGACCCTTTGTAATGCCTTTCATTTACGCTTTCACTAGATGTTCATCAGGCACGTGGTATAGGTGAATGGGGTGTTGTGAATCTGAGGCCGAATAAGACTTTTGGAGTGGCAGGTCTGCTTTGTTGTCAGTTTTCCAGGAGCGCGGGGAGTCACATTGTCTTTCTTGAAGCGTTTGGGTAGTCCACGGCGATTGCTCGGCTCTCTGATTTTGATTTTGAACAATATGAGAAAACATCATTAAAAGTAGGATTTTTCACGCGAGTTTTGACCGGTTTTATTCGAAGTTTTAATTGTGGTTAATTGATTATTGAAATTGTTGTTGTTCATGCGCTAAAGGAGCCTAAATTGATTTGTAACTACAGTGCTCTCTTTTATCTCTTTATTTAAATGGGGATACATGCACATATTTTGTGGTCTGACTAAATACTTTTGTTTATCTTTTCTGTGTATATATATAATTATCCAATTTGTTGGAAACGATTAGATGGTCCTAAAACATTGTGATACATAATTTGAGGATACAATATTGTTCGTATTTTCAAGTTTATTTACCTTGAATTTATACAGCTGATTTTATTGTCAGGTATCGGGAGCTAAACCATTCGCGACAGAGTACAGAACGGTCAGATTCATTATTTCCGACAGTAAGTATCGTAAAACAGGACGACTCTGTTGTCAGTGTAGATCAATTTGGGGTTTCATCTCTTTCCTAAAAGAGAATGTTGTATGGTGATCTATGGTGTACAGCAGCACTAAGGCATTTCCTGTAAAGTGTAACCGCACAGGTTTGAGCTAGGTGTGCTTAGATAAAGTGGCTTCTGATACAGAGAGAATTGGACACTTTCTTTAAGTAATTAACCGAACACGTGTTATTCTGACTTAGATCTTCCTTCGCAACATTCTGATTGAGGACGGCAGAGTAGTAGGACAACGTGTTATGTGTCTTCGTATTTCTGGTTTAATTATGGTTTGTAGGGACATCAACGGGAGAATGACGTTTGAGGTTTTGTTCTTTCATTCAAATAAGCATAGCTTCGGTGTGTACTGTAAAAGTATGGGTGCCGGGGCTTCACAGCATCGGCTCCTTCGTCACGTGGACAGTTTGGGGCTTGCTCTTTCACTCCTCCATGGTGTTAGCTGAGCTTAGCTACAATATGCTTTGGAGTTTTGTATCGTTTTTTAATACAGTGATTAGTTTTAGAAGAATACTAGCTATGATGAAGCTTTAGGTATCTGGTGAATATTTAATTCACTAGGCTGCTATCTTATACATAATGTGAAGTTGGCTTACTGTAGTAGCTAGCCAACTGCTAGCGTCATTATAGACGCTGTCAATTATGACGTTAGGTCGTAGCGAATTGTTTTCCGCTATGCTTAGGGCTAATATACACTGTTTTTAAAAAAAAAAAAGTCAAGGTGCTTACCTTATTAGTTACTTTTACTTGAATAGCGTTTCCAGTTCCATTGTGGTCTATATTTGGAAGAGGGGCAGAACAGGTCTTAGTAGACCGAGACACGCGTTTTCGGAGGATATTATTATTTGGAACTATGTTCCTCTTGCATTAATAACTCGGAGACTTATGGAAAGACTCGGTGCATTCGGGCTAATGAAATTCTTGACTGAGTGCACAAATGGGCTGGGCTCTAAGCGGGGCATCTAGTCTCTGCTGACTTGGCAGGCGTCTGTTGTGTAAATGTGTGGATTGATTTTTACTTGCAGACAGATTAGTTAAGGTGTGTATGGAAGCTGAGTTTTTACTCAAGTGTATCATTAGACAGTGTTGGTTAAAGGTTATTAGTAGACTTGGTTGTGAGAGCCACGGTTTGTTACCGTACTTGAGAGTAAAACTCTTTCCTGCTGTGCTTATAAGCAATTTAGATGTTTGTAACTGTTATTTTTTTATGTTTTTTTTATAAGTATGAATTTGGGTCACGTGTGTTTGCCTCATCGAGGGAGTTATATATAACGACACGGTTGCGTAAGCGACTACAATTCCTACTGGGTAACCCTGCTGTCCTGAAACGCTCATTGTATCAAGTCGGTTTGTTTGTCATAGATACTATGTGTACTACAATACTATGTATGGGCAACTTTATTGTGCTGATGGGGGAGTAGCATCTTTTTTTAGGGGTGTAGGGTGGAAGCTGTCTCCGTGTACAGGGAAGTCATGTCCGTCGGTCTTTCTCTGAGTTATAGGTCTGTGCGTAAGCCTACTCTTTCGTTTAAATCAATGAAATGGCCCCCGAGATAATTTGTTTTCATTGGTGCAATCAAGGTGAGGACGTGTGTAAAGTTTCTCAATGATGTGTTCACTTGCTTGTCTATTGATGGT
>NW_019944973.1:89323-91009 GCF_002910315.2 Salvelinus sp. IW2-2015
GAGTGGAATCGATGAAGTTCCTCTGCTGTSCCCTGGAATAGAAGGAACACGTCATCAATGAAGCCTTTTTCAGAGCCTGATGAGGTGCTAGAATGGGTTGTTAGGGCTGACAATCACGTTCTTCTCTAACAACCCCACATACAGATTGGCATAATTAGATGCTATTTTTTAAACTACAATGACCATAATGCACTGCGTGTCTACTTGTCTTGTCTGTTTATTTTACACCTGCTATGTAAGAGACAGAAGAATGCACGATGGTCAATGCTATCTGGGATCCTTTGGACATCCCTACCCTAAACCCTAACCCCTACCGTAACCATTTTAAATGTCAACTTCAATGGGCTAGGGACGTCCCAAGGATGTATCTCTACCTGAAAATACATGATCTAAGTGATTGATCGTTGTTATTCAGCAGTCATAAAGCCTTATTTACTTTAATGAACTACTTAAATAGTGATTTTGTCAGACAGCATAGACAGCAGCTCTACACTTTATTGACTGACTGATCCATTCATCCTTCCATCCCTCCTCAGCCTTCCTCTCCTCTGAAGACCCAGTGAGGGTGGAGCTCAGTCAGAGAGCTGTTGAGGGACTGGTTAGGAAGAACACTTCTACAGCCAGAGAGGTGAGAGGTCACACATGGTTTAGATGGTAAATATTTATGTTCCCTTAGCGTTTCATCACGTCAGCAAAAGGGAATATGTTCCATCATCTATGTTAATTTACATTAGTGCAAATTGTCCACTGATATTGGTGTAATTTCTCACCCCTTTTGGCTGTATAGAAGTTAATTTCCCCTCACGCACACACATTTTTTCTTTGTTATTACCCGGCCACTGCCTGTTCAGCCCGCTATCATCCAGAAGGCGAGGTCAGGACAGGTGCATCAAAGACCAAGAGACAGAATCTGTTTTTCAATCTCAAGGCCATCTGTTAAATAGCCATCACTAACACAGAGAGGCTGCTGCCTACATACACAGACTTGAAATCATTGGCCACTTTAAGGAATGGAACACTAGTCACTTTAATAATGTTTACATATCTGGCATTACTCATCTCATATGTATATACTGTATTCTATCCTATTCTACTGTATCTTAGTCCATGTATTACTCGTCTCATATGTATATACTGTATTCTATCCTATTCTACTGTATCTTAGTCTATGCCGCTCTGACATCACTTAGATTAGATTGCGTGATTGTTAGATATTACTGGACTGTTGGAGCTAGAAACACAAGCATTTCGCTACACCCACAATAACATCTGCTAAACAAGTGTATGTGACAAATAAAATGTGATTTGATGTATATAGGTCTGGTGTTGGAGATCATTCCACACTCTGTGGATCTCCTGCATGTATTTTCTGATGTTYAATCAGACCACTTGAATGAGAGTATCTCCKGTCACATTGCTCTCAGCTATATGACTGCTCTCCTGTGTGTGTTCTCTGGTGTGATACCAGGTTGCTTGACTGAGTAAAACTCTTCCCACACTGATTACAGCTATAAGGCTTCTCTCCTGTGTGTGTTCTCTGGTGTCTATCCAGGCTGTTTGACTGAGAAAAACTCCTCCCACATTGCTTACAGCTATATGGCTGCTCTCCTGTGTGTGTTCTCTGGTGTGATACCAGGTTGTTTGACTTAGTAAAACTCTTGCCACACTGATCACAACTATAAGGTT
>NW_019944973.1:91034-99502 GCF_002910315.2 Salvelinus sp. IW2-2015
AGTTCTATGTGTTGTTAGGTGAAGCTTATGGGTCTACAGAGGTCTAGTATTTTTGTTAGGGTGAAGTTATGGGTCGTAAAGTCAGATCTTATGTTTGGTTGTTAGGTGAAGTTAATGGGTCCTACAGTAGGTCGTATGGCAGGTATTGCCAAACTGGAGTGTTTAGATGGTGTTGTCCAAGTAATATGTGAATTCACATTTTTAGAAAATATACATAAATATACATTTTCAAATCAGTCAATTTAGTTTTTCCAACGGGGCTATATCATTTGGGTGAGGTTTTTTTCTCACGTGAAGTAGCCTCGTTTCATTGCTAAAAATACAGATTAAACCATCTAGTGTTAGCGAAATATGCAACACATGTAAATACAGGTAGCTTAGTCAAATAATGTAACTTCCAATGCACATTCACCGTTACCTGCTCCATCGCGGGAATGCACTATATATGTAGCCAAACGTAGCTGCTGCTCATGTTGGTTTCTGGTACTGACAGCGGCAGGGAGACTAGTAGAGTGGCGTGTAGTCAGTTGCTCCGCGACCCACTTTGGATACAGACTGCGATCTACCGACAGGCTCTTGCTGGCAAGGGGTGCCTGCGCGAGTTTGGAAAACGTTTTGGACACTACAGTGAAGAATGGTTACTTTGTTAA
Organism: Salvelinus sp. IW2-2015; assembly: GCF_002910315.2. Lineage (NCBI taxonomy): Eukaryota > Metazoa > Chordata > Actinopteri > Salmoniformes > Salmonidae > Salvelinus > Salvelinus sp. IW2-2015. The sequence continues at coordinate 91,685 of NW_019944973.1, forward strand.
AGCAGGCCCTGAACTCTCGTGTATTTTGCTGGCACTATGCAATGAATGGGCAGCAACCAATGTAACGCTTTTACAACATAACAGGTGTGCGATGGTTATCAAGGGCAAAGTACTTCGACACCTTTTTTTTTTTTAATTGAGAGACGAGCTTAACGTTTCTTTATGGACATAATTTTCAGCTTGCTGACGCTTGATGATGATGGCGTTTCTACACGACTGCTATGCTGGGGTGATGTTTTTTTCTCAACGGCTGAGGATCTGAATCTAGGATTACAGGGACTCTCCGGAACTATATTCAATTGTGCGGGGACAAATTGAGCTATGAAATTAAGAGTAGGAGCTGTGTTCTCGTCTGCATTTACAGGACAACATAACCAGGTCTTTTACATCATTGTCATGATTTCTTGTGTGCAAGTGAACGGCAAAGTTACTGACTATTTATGTCAAATGTGGATATGCTTGCGACCGTTTAACTCTGCAGCGTTTGTGGTGCGCAATATCACTGCTCCCAGGTACTTTCCCGAACGTGATGATACCAAAGCAACTGGATTCGTTATCTTTCATGCTGCCTCGCAGTCCACTTACGATAATTTTAACAAGAGAACAGCCCTCAGATTACGTAATTGGTCAACAAGCACGTGTTCTCTGTGATAGCATATGCTTATTCTTAGTACTCAGCTTTGAAAGCGATTGGGCTGCGCTCTCGCACGTATCACTGCGCCTGGAATCGGCAGATCTGTTAACTTCTTTTACGGGACTGCGGTGTTGCCGGGTCAAAGTATCACTAGAGTAGATCTTTGGATGGATAGTTCAGTTGGTTTGGTGTTGGCTAACAGACGGAGAGTACACCGCGCCGGCTGTGTCGGCTCAGTCTTATTCTTGGACGGTTGCTATATTGTGATTAGGAGTGGTCATATGACTTAGTAATCTGGTCGGGGGGATAGAAAGGAATGCTGGAGAAGTTCCATGAAAATACTGTTTTGAATTAGGATGTATGAGTTATGGGCCGAGTAACTCATCCATGGCAGGCAATTCAACACCGGATGGGGGTCCTGTCGCGTGTTGGATTCTGTTTATGAGTGACTGCCCTAGGCGGATGGATGGTGGTTCAACAGACATGGCTTGACTGAATTTGAAACTTATCACGCGAGATCTAGTTTGGTATGGCTGATTCTTAGTTTGTCGCAACCAAGGGGTCATCCACTTAGGTCAAAGTCAAATAGAGACGAGTGTTGTGTGAGAGATCTATTATTGTTGATGGTGGTGTGGTGGCGAAGGAGACGGTGGGATTTCTTGCTTGTGGCTTGGCAGGAGGTGGGTGACAGCTATGAGGTCTCGCTGCTGGTTATCCATTACTTGTGGAGGGTAGGGTTAAGTCTTTGCTCGGCTTTATCGGGATCTACTTGCGTCATCGGTGGCCCTCCGAGCCTCAGAGATGCTTAGCAATACAGTTCTATATGTAATTCTCCTGGGATTAGGCTTGGTGGTAATGGTAGTTTTCTTTTAGTTTCAATGGTTTCTGTCATGCTAATGGTTCAAATTCTATACATGTGTATTGACGTTTCTAGTGTTTAATTTAATATTATTCAGTTGATTAAGACTCTTCGTGTTCTACCTGTGCCATGTCTATTGTGATATAGCTTTTGTGACGCTTCATTTTCGTCATACGACGGTAATCAGGTTGGGGCGCCTTGATATCTGTGTTTTGTTGACTTTGGATTGTTTACAACGCGCTTAACTAAGTACGGTTGGAGATAATATTTTTCTCGGAGGATTCGGACTAAAATGGGACACACTGATATCCATCGAAAAAACGAAGGATCAGCAATATGTATCTGTGGCTGTGCGAGGATTCTAGGTATTGCAATTTTCTAGACTGAGAGTGTGGATTCTAAATAGTATATTGTCCGAAATCATTTGATCATGGTATTTTTTTCTTGGTTTGTTGATTCGAGTTTCAATCAATCGGACGGTGAATTTGAGCTTTCAGGGTCTCAATCTCTGAGCATCCACTCTCAGCGTCTATTCATAATAAACTCATGTTTCTCCTATTGTCTTGTTTTATGTGAAAATACTTATTAGGACTTACTATATCTTGTATTCAGTATATGGTTGCAATACTTGCTTGAAAGGTATTGTGTCATTCGTAGGGCCTACCAAAAGATTCGTCACTTAGCTCCTACTTTTTTTTCCCCTTGTTTATGTAGTGAAGCACTAAGTTTTACTTTAGGAAGAGTTCGTGGGGGGTTGGGCATAGGTCTATAGTTTTAGTCCGTTGGTTTATGGAAAAACAGTTTAACCTGTATATATGGTTGCAACTTGCGCTGGAAAAATTATGCAGGGTGTTCCTACCATGTACTACAAAGTACTGGACAAAGTTTTAACTTCAGAATTGCATCAAACATGTTTTTTAAATCTGTTTATCTAAAGGAAATGTAGCTGTTATTCTTATACAGCTTGCTCATTATTCACTAGGTTCGCCAGGGCTCATATAGCTTGAAAATTCTTCCACGAGTGTTCTTATTAATCTCGAATGTAGTCTTGTAGCTTATGCTACAGCATTGGCCCGTGCTCGTTGGACGGCTTTGTGCGGGGTCGGTCGGTTGACGGATTGCTTCGTTTCCAGTCACTTGTGGCGCTGGCAGAGAATGAAAGGCGGCGGGACTGGGATGGGGTCATTTGGAGATCTTGTGTGCTGTGGCTTATACTGGCTGGGCGAGACCTTTGATCCTATACGCTGTAGTGCGTTCAGTCGGTTGCTGGTTGAAGCACTGTTGCGCTGGGAAAATTTGTGACAGATACAGAGTAGTGGGCGGGCGGCCTTTAACTACAATCTTGGAACGTCTTGTAGCAGTGGAAGAGCACGGTGGTTCTGCGTGGGACGCGATGTTTGTAAACGGTCTGTACAGGAGGGGCACATAGAAAACACAGCGTCGTTTTAACAAGGTGGCGTGTGCGGTTGTTGGTAGTTATTGGATGAAAGACTGTGTGTCTATTAATGGGGTGGCTCATACGGCTGGCTATGGGTTGACTAGAACCTATATGCTTCCGATGGGATTAGTGTTGGATGCTGTTGGACGGCTATATTATCTGTGGCGGTGCGGCGGCTCGGAGGGGATGCGGTAGGCTGGCTCCATTTCTTAACAACTGACATGGGGTTCACGAATCTTTGGAGCATGCGTGGGGAACGAACGAGTTTTTGTTGTGCGACACTGCTTACAGATTCTACGGATTATATCGTTCATCTGGCTTGAGCGATGTTATATTGCTAGATTCTGGAGATCTTGTTTAAATCTAGTACCTTCACGCTTAATAAGTGGATAATATAGATCAGTATGGTCATCTTTAATTCTCTCTCGGTTAAATAAAGTTCCAGGGGATGTGATGTGGGGCGGGTTGGCGGCAGGCGGGTGGGGCAGCAGATCGGGTTGACGAAAGCATGCATTTAGTTTACTTGGCTTTAGAAGGATTGGAGGCAGGAAGAGGTTGATAACTGGATTGGGATTGCTATTTTGGAGGTGTATCCAGTATCATACAGAAGAAGCATATAGTATACGGGTGTCGTTGGTAGCGGTGGCTCATAGCCAAGCAGAAAGAGGGGTGTTTCATATATGATGACTACGGACGCGAGTGGCCCGGAGAATTGCGCCTGTGACCCATAGGCCTGCCGGGAAGGGTCTCAAAGAAAAAGACTTGATTTGATCTGAATCTATCTGAAGTTAAGTTGGGTGACAAGCACGTAGGCAATCATTTGAGAAACAAGGTGTATGTAACTGCAAATCAGCAATCTGTTTTGTGATGACCGAGTGAAAGTTGGCCGGTCATGAATACGGAAGTAATAGTTCTTTCGACGGGGTTTGATATCATTTGGACTTGAGGGTGGGTGCAGCTCTGAAGCTTTCTGAGTGCAGTAGTGGAGAAGGTACAAAGTGAGATTCGAAATGGTTTTTGTAATTAACTTACATGATTGTTAAATTAGCGCTTCACATATGAAGACTATAGAAGGGCGGGTATGGATAGATAAGTTGTGCAGTTTGGCTCTAGTAGTTCTTTGACAGAGAGGGGTTGCTGGGGTTCAATCTATCGGGAATTCAGCCGAATACGAAAGGGCGGGTTTTTGTGGCATGACGGAAGAATTGTTTAATTGGAAAGAAACTGGCTGTTATTTAATGTTGTTAAAATTGTATTCGTGGTTGCAAATCTCCTGAAAATTGTCTCATAGTTTTCCCTACCTCTCAATATACACAGTACTGGATAGATCAAAAAGTTTTACTTACAATTGCATAAACATGTTTAGAATCTGTTTATGGAAAAACTGTTTATTAAAACTGCAGCAATTTTTCATGGTTGCATCTTGCCGAAAATTTCACAAAGTGTTCTTATTATCTCGACTACCCTGTATGCAAACTAGATTATATACTACCAACCGGATAACATTGTTTTAGACCTTGTGTTATTTGAAAAACTTATTATACTGTAATCTCATGGTTGCAAGCTTGCTGAAGAATTGTACACAGTACTCCTACATTCAATAACAACGTACTGGATCAAGTTTTTACTTTCAAATGGGCATCTCAATGGTTTTAGTCCTTGTGTTATGGATAACAGTGTGGTAAACTGTATATCGAATGGTTGCAACTTGCTGAAAAATTAGTCGGCAGGGGTTCCTTGACATCTGAACTAAGCAAAGCCTGAGGACGGTGGAAAAGTTTGTTAAGCTATACACAATGCTCAAAACATGTTTAGAAATCTTGGTTTATGGAAAACTGTCGTTATTGAAACTGCGAAAAGACCAGAATGTGTTGTCTGATGGTCATGATTAGTGATGTGGTTGCAGAAAATAATCTTGCCCGCCTTTGAAAATTTCAGCGACGCGAGTGAGTGTCTATTATCTCGAACACTCTGTACTGCACTAGATTATACTTTGAAACCACCGCATATTATCAAAGAAACATGTTTAGGAGGGACGTTAAAATGGTAAAACCGAAGGGACTTGTTTTGCGGAAGATCTTATTAATAGCATAGCTGTATTTCATGGGTTGCAAACTGTGCTGAACAATTGTCCACAGTCTTGTCCTAATACCCCGATCTTTCAACTACACAGTACTGGACAAAGTTTTTGAAACATTACAAATGGCATCCAGAGGAAGGCATGGTTTGTTGTACTGAAAAACTTGTTTATGGAAACTTTGTATAAACTTGTCTCATGGTTGGCAAACTTGCTGAAAATCTGTCCAAGTGTGTTCCGACCATCCTCCAAGTAAAACATTAATGGACACACGTGTTTACTTTACAGAATGAGGATCAAGCATGTTTTCCTGCCTTGTCTTATGGAAACAGTTTTAACCTGTAATATCTAGGTTGCAGCAAGCCCTTGCCTTCGGAAAAAAATTATCCCCAGAGTGTTCCTGAACCATATCTCACAACTACAAAGTACCCTAGGGACAAGTTTTAAAAAACTTATAAATTGCAAGTCAAAGAGTTATTACAATAGATTTGTCTTACCACAGTATTGGCACATACTGTGTTATAACTGCATTTCATGGTTGCAACTTCCTGAAAATGGGTCCGATAAGTGGGTATCTACATACCAACTACACGTACTGGAGCAACAGTTTTTTTTTTATATCCCTTAATTGCATCAAACCTATGTTTTTTAGATCTTGTTTATGGGAAAGACTGTTTATATGGCAAATTTTCATTGGTTGGCAAACTCTTGCCGAAAATTCTTCACCAAGTGTCTCTTACTTATCGTTCGACTACCCCTGTATGCATCGTAGCATTATCGCCTGATATAACTTTTGGAAGAGAAAGTAGCTTTACACCTAAACACCTGCATCATAAACATATCCGAGGTTTTGAGAGACCGCATCTCTCGTTCCGTTTATAGAATTTCTGATGGACTGGTATCCCCGAGTGAACCCTGCTGATATAACTGTTCTCATGGTTGCAACTTGGCTGAAAATGTGTACACAGTACTCCTACGCATCTCCAATGAACAGTATGTGGATCCAACAGTTTGTTACCTTACAAATGGCATCATCATGTTTTAAGTACTTGTGTTTACTGGAAAACATGTTTAATTCTGTATCCATGGGCAACTTGCTGACAAATTATCAGGTGTTCCTACGATCCTCACTACAAAGTACTATTGGACAAGTTGTACTTACAAATTTCGGCAGTCAAACAACAATGTTTTAAATCTTGGTTTATGGAAAACTGTTTATAACGTGGCCACTTTCAGTGAGTTGCAGTCTTGCTGGAAAAATAACTCTCCACAAGTGTTCTTATTATCTCGACTACCAACTGTACTCGCCTAGAATTATACTTACGCTAACCGCATCAACATCGTTCTTGGACCTTGTTTATGGAAAAACTTATTATAAATGTATCTCAATGGTTGCAACTTGGCTGAAAATTGTACACTAGTCTCTAGAATCACTCCCATACCAGTAGCTGGACAAAGTTTTTAAACTTAAATGGCATCGCAATCATTGTTTGTGTTCTTGGTGGTTTATGCGAATAAACAGTCTTGAACCCGTAATTGATCATGCGTGGCGTTGCCCACAAATATACAACTTACTAAACTTGCTCCGCTGAAAAAATTACAGGGTGTTCTCCTTGTTAAATGGAAAACTGTTTATTAACTATGTAACTCATTGGTTGCAACTATCTTGAAAAATTGTCCCACCAGTATATAGACCTACTGTAGGACCCATAACTTCACCTAACAACAACATAGATCTACTGTAGGACCCATAACTTCACGTAACAACAACATAGACCTACTGTAGGACCCATAACTTCACCTAACAACATAGACCTACTGTAGGACCCATAACAACAACATAGACCTACTGTAGGACACATAACTTCACCTAATAACAACAGGTACAACAGAAACTAGGTACAACATACTACTAAATCCACACCTCGCTGGAAGCCCCGCCTTCCACAGGTGATGAGCGTGAGAGTCAGATTTATTCCTTAAATTTAATACCGCACTTCACCGACCCAGGAAGTGGCGGGGCCAAACAGGTGTTGTAACTCGTTCATAACTGGCACGTAGATTGGTAGAAATGGTCAGATAAATTGGCACTCGAAATGGAAAAAGTTTGCCGATTTTACCGGAAACTTCATGAGCATAATGTCAGAATTATGAAGGCCAGCAGCAGGTCGTTTGGTTATTTTCTTCTGGTTAAATTGATCTCTGGCTTCCTCAAGTCATTTGTGTTAATTATTTAATCAAACGCTTGAAACATCAGTTAAGTTCAAGTTCCGCACAAACAGTTGATTTGATTCAACACATACAGTTGATTTGATTCAACACATGGGGTGTGTCTATATGGAAAAATACACGTCATAACATTTCAACTAATCAATTGGTAGAAAGAAAATACAATATTTTTTTGTTATCTGGGACACCCCTAGAACATACAACATACATGTATTCAGACCCCTTCCCTTTTTACACATTTTGTTACGTTACAGCCTTACTCTAAAATGGATTACATTTTTTTTAAATTATCAATCTTCAGACAATACCTCATAATGACATCACAATACCCCATAAAAGTGAGAAAAAAGTTTAGAAACGCTTGCATACCAGTGATTGTATCTCTGTAGGACATGTCAGTAGGTTGTAATTCTCTAGAACATGCCAGTAGGTTACAGTAGGTTGTAACTCTCTAGGTCATGCCAGTAGGTTACAGTAGGTTGTATCTCTTTAGGTCATGCCAGTAGGTTACAGTAGGTTGTAACTCTCTAGGCCATGCCAGTAGGTTACAGTAGGTTGTATCTCTCTAGGTCATGCCAGTA
>NW_019944973.1:99527-106961 GCF_002910315.2 Salvelinus sp. IW2-2015
GTTAACCCAGAAGTAGAGGATGAGGCTGTTAAGTGAAAGAAGAGGAAGAGGAGAATGATTTTTGGAGTGAAGAAGGAAGGGAGATTACTGTCAAATTGGAGGAAGGAGAGTTGAATTAACACAGTAAGTAGTTAATTTGTTTTAACTTGGATATTGGAGTTGGCGTCATATTCATCGGAGGGCCCCTAGATGATGAACTGATATGTTAGAATAGACGACGTAGAAAACAAGCTACATTGTTTCATATATATATGAGAGGAGGTTGCTGTACGCAGACTGGGGGTGCAGGCCTGTAGTGATATTTCATGTAGTGATGATTTACATACACGTTCCAAATGCATGTGGAGAGTTGGGTTGGCTAACAAAGTTTATGGATAACTGACAAGATGTCTTCGCCGTAATAAGGGGAGTTGTTGTCCACAAGGCGGCATGTGGGTTGGTCTACTCCGCTGACCTTCCTTTAGTGATGGTGACATGATTATTATTGAATATCTGTTGTTTATTCTCATGAAGGGTTGTTAGCGAGTCAACCTGGCTGTATTTAATGAGAAGAGATGCTAGCTCTGATGATTTGGCATAGCGATCTGGAGACACTTATAGTAGTTTTTATCAAAGTTGTCGGTATGTGTAACATTCCGAATGTGTCACAGAATACTTAGAATCCATTCCGAAAATTCTTTTGTTGGAATTCGAACTCTACGTTGGGGGAATGCCATCATTGTGTTTATTGTACCAAATCGCCTTCACATTGGCAATATAGGTCCCTGATAAAATACTACTGTGCTACTGGCTGCTGGAGAGATACAATCCTACTGTAGCTACTGGAAGCTAGAGAGATACACTCTGTGTAGCTACTGCGAGACTAGAGAGATACACAGTGAGCCGGATGGGCATGACTAAAAATAAAACTATGTAGCGTAGGATTAGAGATATAACCACTTAGACTAGGTAATCCTGGAGTCAATACTAATACTGGATGCAGGAATAAACTCGTCATCCTATCTGGATGACCTAAAGAGATAAACCACTGTGAGGTACTGGCATGATAGAGAGATTACAAACCTCGTAACATGCATGGCCTAGAGGATCACTAGAACTGTAACTACGTGGCGATGACCTATGAGAGATACAACCTCCTGTAACTATGCTGGCATGACTAAGGAGATAAAACATGTAGCGTACTGGCATGACTAGAGAGATTACACTACTGTAACCTACTGGCATGGCTAGAGAGAATCAATACGTATATACTGGCATTTGACTTTAAGTAATTTAGCAGAAAGCTTTATCCAGAGGCGATTTACAAATTGGAAGCTCATACATATTATCCTGGTCCCCGTGGGGAATGAACCACACTGGTGTTGCAAGCGCCCATGCTCTTACCCAATGAGCCACACGGGACGGCATGACCTATATAGAGATACACCCCTATGTACACCTGGATATGACTAGAGAGATAACGCTACTGTAGCGTACTGGCATGACTAGAGAGATAACAACTACTGTACTACTGGCATGGGCAGAGAGTTAACACTATCTGTAACTAGCTGGCATGACCTAAAGAGATACAACTCCTGTAACCTACTGGATGAACTAGAGAGTACACCTACTGTAATAGGCTATGTTTATGAGATTAAACTATGCTGTCTACAGAGATAAATATGGTATCCAAGCGTTTTAAATTTTTTTCTAGTTTTATGGGGTATTGTTGATGTATTTATGAAGGTATTGTTGAAGATTGATAATTTAAAAATGTAATCCCATTTAGAGTAAGGGTGTAACGTAAAATGTGTAAAAAGGAAGGGGTTGAATACTGTATGGTTTATGTTTAGGGTGTCAGATCAACAAAAAATATTATTTTCTTTCTACATTGTTATTGAAATGTTTGAGTGTTTTTTCATATAAAACCCGTGTGTTGAATAATAAACTGTTGTTGAATAAATCATGTTGTGCGGAACTTGACCCTTAATATTTTAGCGTTTGATTGATTTAACACCAAATGATTGAGGAGAGAATATTTAACCAGAAGAAAATAACGACCTGCTGTGGGCTATAATTTGAATAATGCTTGGAAGTTTCCGGTAAATGGCAAACTTTTTCATTTGGTGCATTTATTCTGAATTTCTACAATTACGTGCAGTTTTGAACGAGTTAAAACACTGTTTTGCACGCTATCCTGGGTGGTGAAGTGCGGTATTTAAATTTAGGAATAATTGACTTCCACTATCTGTGGAGGGGGCTTTCCCGAGGAGGTGTGGGTTTTAGTAGTATGTAGTTTGGATTTTTTTGTTTTGGTTGTAATAGTTTCTGTTGTCCTGTTGTTATTGGTGAAGTTATGTGTCTAAGTTCTTGTTGTTGTTATGTTACAGTAGGTTATGTTGTAGGGTGAGTTATGGGTTACAGTAGGTTATGTGTTGTTAGTGAAGTTTATGGGTCTAAGTGATGTATGTTTGTTGGTGAAGTTTGGTTACTAGTTATATTATGTTAGGTGAGTTATGGGTCTACAGTAGATCTATGTTGTTGTTCAAGGTGAAGTTATGGGGTCTACTAGGTTATGGAGGTATTTACTGGAGTAGCCATAAGGTGGTTAACCAAGTAAATTGATTACATTTTTTAAAATATACAAATATATATTTTTCAAAGTCATTTATATTTTCACGGGCTATAATTTGGTGAGCGTTTTTTTTTCCTCATGTAGGTATCGTTCATTGCAAAATAAACAATTAAGATTGTGGTTAGGAATAGAAACCCAATGTAATACAGGTAGTAGTACATAATAACTTAAATTACTTAGGTTACTACTTCGGGGATTACTAATAATTGTGCAAGTAGTGCTGTCATAGTGTTTGTATGAAGCGGAAGGGAGAAATAGTGAGTGCGTTAGTAGTTGTTCCCGACATTGGAATACTTGAGTCTACGAAGGCTTTGTGAAGGGTGTTGACAGTTTGGAAAGTTTTGGACATACGTGAAATGGTTAACCTTTGTTAAAGCAGGCTGAATCTCGTGTATTTTGACTATGCAATATATCGAAAAATGATAGTTTACCCTACAGGTCGATTTATACGGGGCAAGTATTGACACTTTTTTTTTTTAATTGAAAACCGATTAAACGTTTTTTTACTGACAATGAATTTCATTGGCTGACCCTTGCATTTGATGAGTTTTACACGCTGGTCCTATACGGTAGTTTTTCCTCTGAAGACTGAGATCGTTGAGAAGATTCCCACGACTATCGAATGATACCATGGGAAAATAGCTATGATATAGAAGTAACTTTCTCTTTGATTACCAAGGAACAACCATCTCATCTTGGTATGGATTTCTATGTGCAATGAACTCAACTAACTACTATTCAAATGTGATGCGAAGCACTAGTTTGCAATTAGCAGGTACTTTCCCGAAACGTATACAAACAACTAGATCTGGTTATCCTTTCATGCTGCTCAGTCCATGTACATATCCTATAAGGAACCTATCAAATTGTAACAGCTGTTCTGTGAAATTTATTTAATAGAAGGATGGCTGCGCTCAGAGTATCCTGTTGCAAATACTGCTTATTTTATGGTGCAGGCAGTATTGAATGCTTGAGAAAGTGCCAAGGTGCAAGGTACGCCTCATTTCATCATAGTTTAATTATCATATTTTAGTATGGATAGAAAACATTTGAATGTTATAAACTTTAATATGTCTAGGATATAAAGACATATAGCGAAGAAATGAAAGCTTCACTTCTGTTTTGGTATTTTTCTAGGTGCTAGATTTTCAACCAACCGCATTAGAATTACAGGAATATGTAGTTACTTCTACGCTTCACTACATGTCACAGTGCAATTAGGAATTGTTCTAGACTCTAATGTGAAGGGGCGAGAACAGGAATAGTTCACATGCATGACGTTACCAAGCCACTTCATGTAGAGGCAGCTCTTCATCGCTCAAGAATCAATGTAATTCTCCGTGGAATTATTCACAGATGTAACTAACCTTCTAAAAGATTGATTTCAGTACATCGTTTACATGGTTCTATGACTGTTCGAACTTTTGGACATTTCACTAATGGGCGCTTTGTATTGGAATTGGTTTCAAACCCTAACCAAAGTAGCTAATTGAACATAAATCACAATTCACGAAACTAAGCATATTTGACCTGATTTCTAGGACTGAATTCTATTAAGTTCATCAGGAAGGAATTTATATTTTTTGTTTGTTGAGTCCAACATGGCTAATTGGCTATTGTTGAGTCCTCTCAGATTATTGATGTTTCATTTTCCTAATTAAAAAATCTGACACCAGGCGTCATTAAGGAAGTAATCTATAATAGTGATAACTTTATTATTACCATTTTATGATAGTATTCTGGTTTGAAACCGGATGTGGCTATGCCACTATGCTGGTTTTTGGAATAGTGAATGTATCGCGCAATGTAACTCAATTTTTTTTATAATAAATTTTAATCAAAAACTGCATGATGTGTAAATGAAGTCTATGGAGTATTTAGAAATCATCAAGGTAGTATTAATTTTTTTTCTCTATTTGCTTGTTGCCTCTCTCTGGGAAAAATGGCAGAATTTCTGATTTGTACTTACATAATCGTTTTTGTTTGGCTGAAAACCTAGTTTGAATACTTTGTGGATAACAAAAGATTATTAAAATGTATAAGAACATGTATGTTTAGATTTTAATTATAGATTTTTGTTTGAATTTGCCTGCATTTTACTGGCTGTTGTCGATATCATCAGTTACCGTCATTAGATTAAGTTAACACTGAGCCTTTGCAATAAACTATTAGGAGTGATCTCGCCCTACTGAAGACTAATAAGACAGACTGTGTGAATGGAAATGATTAACAGACTTCCAATACAACCAACTTGCAGATTATGTGTCATAATTAGCAACCTTTCATTAACTGTGTGATTATTCACATTTTCAATAGACAAGACTTATTGTAGATGGTTAATAAGAGAAAATGATTGATTTATATTATCCTCTTGTGCCTGGTCTGTCTAATTCCTACCACGGGTGCCATAACTATGTTAATGAATGTTTTGTAGTAGTGTGTGGCAGGCTAACAATATGGAAAAAAAAGGTGAGTCCTGACCTGTGCTAGAGGTGGGTTCATTAGCATGGAGAGTTTCTACACTAAATTCCTGCCACAGTGATTTTTAAAAACAAGAAGGTCTATATTGGAGACAACATCATTGCAATGCTGTAGAGTTCAAAACTTTAACTTATTTACTGTGACATCCTCCTCTTCCTTCTCCTCTTTCACAACAATGTTCAGCCCCAGAGCTTCTTTCTCCGTCCAGCAGACYTCCTCTTCTTTWACTGGAGGGGAGAAGTTTAGGGAGCTCATGTTCGGGGATGTTAGCTAGCTAGCTATCATTAGCGACTAGGCTAGTGCTAACTTAACCAGCCAGCTAATATAACTGACTGATAAAAAATAACGTAATATTAAATTAAATAGGTTAACAAGTAGATACGACAGACGTGTGTCTAAAACACAGTGGCTAATATAGACCGAAATCGTATAAATAGCTTGAATCTTTCGGCTATGTTGGCTAGCAAGCTACCGAGGTGGTTGACGAGCTGTTTATGAAGAACCGTCCACTAGATATTACGTCACGCTGGCAGCATCGCCTGAAAGACGCACATCGCCGTCTGCTGACTGGAGTGGGAAACGCAGTTGTGGAAATATCTTATTTTTAGACAAAGTTCATTTTAAATGTACTTAATAAAAATAAAAATTTAGTTTACAGCGCATTCGGAAAGTATTCAGACCCCTTGGCTTTTTACACATTTTGGTATCTTAGCCTTATTCGAAAATTGATTAAATTGAAAATGTTCCTCATCAATCTACACACAATACATGTAATGACAAAGCGAAAGCAGGTTATAGAAATTATCGGAAATGTATTACAAATAAAAAACAGAAATACCTCATTTACATAAGTATTCAGACCCGTTGCTATGAGACATATTACGGACATATTCAATCTCTCCCTATCCCAGTCTACTGTCCCCACATGATTCAAGACGTCCACCATTGTTCCTGTACCCAATATATATTTTTATTGAACCTTTATTTAACTAGGCAAGTCAGTTAAGAACGGCCTACCCCGGCCAAACCCGGACGATGCTGGGCCAATTGTGCGTCCCTATGGGACTCCCAATCACAGCCAGATGTGATTCAGCCTGGATTCGAACCAGGGACTGTAGTGACGCCTCTTGCACTGAGATGCAGTGCCTTAGACCGTAGCGCCACTCAGGAGCTGGTAAAGCAAAGGTAACTGAACTAAATGACTATCGCCCCGTAGCACTCACTTCCGTCATCATGAAGTGCTTTGAGAGACTAGTCTTACCTGATACCCTAGACCCACTTCAATTTTATTACCGCCCCAATAGATCCACAGACGATGCTAGCCCTATCCCATCTGGACAAGAAGAATACCTATATAAGAATGCTGTTCATTGACTATAGCTCAGCATTCAACACCATAGTACCCTCCAAGCTCTTCATTAAGCTTGAGGCCCTGGGTCTGAACCCACCCCTGTGTAACTGGGTCCTGGACTTCCTGACGGGCCACCCCCAGGTGGTGAAGGTAGGAAAAAACACCTCCACTTCGCTGATACCCACAAGGAAGGGTGCTCAGCCCACTCCTGTACTTCCTGTTCACCCATGACTGCATGGCAATGCACGCCTCAATCATCAAGTTTGCAGACGATACAACAGTACTAGGCCTGATGAGACAGCCTATAGGGCGGAAGTGAGGGCCCCGGGAGTGTGGTGCCAGGAAAATAACCTCTCGCCCAACGTCAACAAAACAAAGGAGATGATCTGCCCAACACATCACCGGGGGCAAACTACCTGCCCTCCAGGACATCTACAGCACCCGATGTCACAGGAAGGCGAAAAAGATCATCAAGGACAACAACCACCCGAGCCACTGCCGTTGTGCCACACGGGACTGTTTGTCGGTTAGATTCTCTTTTGTTATTTTGTTTCGTGTAGTGTTCAGTTTATTTGATAATAAAACATGGACACTTTCCACTCTGCGTCTTGGTCCGATCTTCAGACGAAGAGGAGGAAATCAGCCGTAACAGAACTAGGGAGCCGATTCTAGATTTAATTTTGGATTGGATATGCTTAATATGAGTCTGGAAGGAGAGTTAACAGTCTAACCAGACACTTAGGTATTTGTAGTTGTCCACATATTCTAAGTCAGAACCGTCCAGAGTAGTGATGCTAGTCGGGCGGGCAGCGGTCGGTTGAAGAGCATGCATTTAGTTTTACTAGCGTTTAAGAGCAGTTGGAGGCCACAGAAGGAGTGTTGTATGGCATTGAAGCTCGTTTGGAGGTTTGTTAACACAGTGTCCAAAGAAGGGCCAGATGTATACAGAATGGTGTCATCTGCGTAGAGGTGGATCAAGGAATCACCC
>NW_019944973.1:112177-113260 GCF_002910315.2 Salvelinus sp. IW2-2015
TTGATATATACAGAGAAAAGAGTCGGCCTGAGAATTGAACCCTGTGGTAACCCCATAGAGACTGCCAGAGGTCCGGACAACAGGCCARGTTGATGAAGACGGCTGCACAGTACTGTCTTTTATCGATGGCGGTTATGATATCGTTTAGTACCTTGAGCGTGGATGAGGTGCACCCGTGACCAGCTCGGAAACCGGATTGCACAGCGGAGAAGGTACGGTGGGATTCGAAATGGACAGTGATCTGTTYGTTAACTTGGCTTTCGAAGACTTTAGAAAGGCAGGACAGGATGGATATAGGTYTGTAACAGTTTGGGTCTAGAGTATCACCCCCTTTGAAGAGGGGGATGACTGTGGAAGCTTTCCAATCTTTAGGAATCTCGGACGATTCGAAAGAGAGGTTGAACAGACTAGTAATAGGGGTTGCAACAATGGCGGCGGATAATTTTAGAAAGAGGGTCCAGATTGTCTAGCCCAGCTGATTTGTACGGGTCCAGGTTTTGCAGCTCTTTCAGAACATCAGCTATCTGGATTTGGKTGAAGGAGAAGCTGGGGAGGCTTGGGCAASTAGCTGCGGGGGGTGTGGAGCTGTTKGCCCGGGGTTGGGGTAGCCAGGAGGAAAGCATGGCCAGCCTTAGAGAAATGCTTATTGAAATTCTCGATTATCGTGGATTTATCGGTGGTGACAGTGTTTCCTAGCCTCAGTGCAGTGGGCAGCTGGGAGGAGGTRCTCTTATTCTCCATGGACTTTACAATGTCCCAAAACTTTTTGGAGTTAGAGCTACAGGATGCAAATTTCTGTTTGAAAAAGCTAGCCTTTGCTTTCCTAACTGACTGTGTGTAATGGTTCCTGACTTCTCTGAAAAGTTGCATATCGMGGGGACTATTCGACGCTAGTGCAGTACGCCACATGATGTATTTGTGCTGGTCGAGAGCAGTCAGGTCTGGAGTGAACCAAGGGCTATATCTGTTCTTAGTTCTACATTTTTTGAAAGGGGCATGCTTATTTAAAGTGGTGAGGAAATTACTTTTAAAGAACAACCAGGCATCCTCTACTGATGGGATGAGGTCAATATCCTTCCAGGA
>NW_019944973.1:116375-118834 GCF_002910315.2 Salvelinus sp. IW2-2015
GGGAGACACTTTATGAATACTGGCCCTGATGTAACAACCAAAACACAGCTCAAAACATAACAAGAAGTAAAATGATAGTATATGTATATGACTAATGARTAAAAACAAATAACCAAAAARMATATTTCAAGATATTGTCAYGCGTACTTACAGAGTGAAGTGAAAGGGAGAGGTGAAAACAAGAAGTAAGTGTTGACACATTATAAAGTCGTCAGAACACATGTAGCTGAATCAGAACTGTCCTTTTCCTTCCTCTTTKAGARATTAACKTGCATCATGACCAGACCAGTACGTCAGAAAAGGGCTGTGTCTGTATTTCAACAGACATTGTYAAAAAGACTGCAGCTCACACACTTTCCAGCTCACACTCTCAAACACATTGATCCCCTGAACGCAGCTCACTCTCCAGATCCCAATCACCTGAATTCTGAACCCCTGTTCACAAACCTGTATGTCATTATCACACTATTTAGTTCAGTTCGTTGCACCCCATCATTGTGAGGTATTGTTTGTTTTGTGACACACTTCTTTCCTGTATTTAGTCCTCCTGTGTATGATAGTTTTTGCCTTCCTCACTAACGACGCCTTTTGCCTATTCCATGCATGTAACTTAGCCTATCGGATGTCCTGTTATCAACCTCTTGCCTGTTCTCCCAGACTACGTTACTAGCCTTATCCCTGCCTGTACTGTTGCCTTTTTGGTCTTTGTGTTCTAGCTGATCTGATGTTCTCTGGTGTTGGTCTGGGTGTTCTAGGTGATGTGATGTTCTCTGGTGTTGGTCTGGGTGTTCTAGGTGATCTGATGTTCTCTTGTGTTGGTCTGGGTGCCTTTTTGGAGCGCCTGTTTATGACCTTCTGCCTGCCCCTGGACACAGCTTCCTGCCTCCTCCTGTGGTCCTTTAAAGAAACACCTGCTGCGCCCTGCGCTTGAAACCAGCTCTCTGTCTCCCATCGTGTTCGTTACACATGTAAACAATGTGTTGACTACAATTTATAACGTTAACAATTTATTGTGTTGCCTTGCCCTTCTGAGTTCTGTATATACAGGTCAAAGTTCCATGATGTCATTCAATTAGAACCCATTCCATTTAACACCCATGTCCATCACTCCTCATCAGCTGCATCAAAGTGCTACTGAAGGTTCGGCATGCTGGGAATGGACAATATACATATTTGCATCTCTGTCTTTGACAAAGATGTTACTCGCTTATCACAGGGTGGAATCAACGCTCACCATAAAAACCCCACTGGTTGAGAGAAATTGTCATTATTTTTAGGCAGAATTATGTGAGGTTTTCTGTGTTGTATTGGATGTGGGTCTTGGTCAGTTTAGCTCAGAAAATGCTGCCCTCGTCAATTGCCGCCATAGCCTAATCCATGCAGGCCGGCCTCGTGTGTTCATGTTAATACTACTCCTAAACACAACCCACCATCACTGTGTCTCATGTTAATACTACTCCTAACACACACCCCACCATCACTGTGTCTCATGTTAACTTCTTACTTGCTACCAAACCCGGATCCGGGAGCACCCCCCACAGTAAAAAGCTGACTAGCATAGCCTAGCATAGCGTCACAAGTAAATACTAAGCATCTAAATATCATTAAATCACAAGTCCAAGACACCAGATGAAAGATACAGAATCTTGTGAATCCAGCCATCATTTCTGATTTTTAAAATGTTTTACAGGGAAGACACAATATGTAAATCTATTAGCTAACCACGTAAGCAAAAGACACCACTTTTTGTACTCCACCAGTTTTTTTACTCCATCAGTAGCTATCACTAATTCGACTAAATAAAGTATATATATAGCCACTAACCAAGAAACAACTTATAAGATGACAGTCTGATAACCATATTCATGGTATAGGATAGTTTTTTTTAGAAAAATTTGCATTTTTCAGGTATAAATCACAGTTCTACATTGCAGCTGCAATCTGAATAGTGCCGAAGCTGCCAGAATAATTACAGAGACCAACGTCAAATAACTAATTACTCATCTTAAAACATTTTTGAAAATACACAGCGTACAGCAATGAAAGCCCAACATCTTTGTGAATCCAGCCAATATGTCCGATTTTTTAAGTGTTTTACAGCGAAAACAACAATATAGCATTATATGAGCTTACCACAATAGCCAGAATCACAACCGCATTTACCAGCAGTAAATGTTAGCGATCGTAACAACCAGCAAAAGATATATAATTTTACTAACCTTGATATACTTCATCAGATGACAGTCCTGTAACATCATATTACACAATGCATATAGCTTTTTGTTCGAAAATGTGCATATTTAGCAGCACAAATCGTGGTTATGCAATGTAATCAGTAAAAACATGGCATGCATTCTGGCCGGGCGCATCTTGGAAAGGCACCTAATCTATCAATATAATAATCGAAACCTTGACTAAAAAATACAGGTTGGACAGCAATCGAAAGATGCATTAGTTAT
>NW_019944973.1:122061-172315 GCF_002910315.2 Salvelinus sp. IW2-2015
CAGTTTCTAGACTCAGCTGTATCCGTGGTTCATGGTGAGATTGTACCATGGCTCCAATGCAAGCAATTTCCCCTCCTATGTTATGGAAAAATGCTAAAATTGACAGTTAGCATGGTTGAAGATTTTATCAAAACAAACATTACAGCCAGCTTTATAACGTGAGTGTGACATTCCCCCTGTCTCTTTATATTGATCTTTATCCAGCTCCTGTTGAAAATTTTGATGGCGTTTAACTTCACCTAGGTACGGGCAGCATTCGGAAGATTCTAAAAAGCCACATGCCCAAATTAAAACTGCCTGTAATCAGGCCAGAAGATATGAATATGCATATAATTATAGATTGGATAGAAAACACTCTAAAGTTTTCCATATAACTGTTAAAATAACTGTCTGTGAGTATAACATAACTGAGTATGCAGGCGAAAACCAGAGGAAAATCCAACCAGAAATACTATATTTCTGAAAGGCTGTTTTCCTTTGAAAGCCTATCCACCATACAAAAGACTTAGGACCCAGTTCACGAGCTCTGTGGCTTCCTCTACATGTGGCCAGTCTTTAGCATTTTTCAGGCTTTTACTCTGAAAATGAGCAATACAGCACTTTCACATCAGTGGCCAGTGAAATTTCCATTCATCACGCCATGCGCTGATCGGAACGCGCCTTTCTTGTTCTCTTTTCCTATTGACGAAAGCCTTTTGTCCCGGTTGACAATATTATTGATTATTTATGACAAAAACAACCAGAGCATTGATTAAACATTGTTGCATGTCTTCTACTAAACTTATGTACTTTTAAAAACTTTTAGTCTAGACTTAGTGCATGCGCCTTAAGCATTCTGATTACTCGACAAAACGCGCAAACAAAATTTGGTTTTCGGTCATAAAGCATGGACATTATCGAACAAAACAAACATTATTGTCGAACATGGAAACCTCGGAGTGCCACCAGATGAAATCATCAAAGGTACAGTGATTAATTTAATGCTATTTCTGCGACTTTTGTGACACTCTCCTTGGCTGGAAAATGTCTTATGGTTTCTTGCAAGGTGCTTACCTAACATAATCGCAAAAGTTGCTTTCTTCCGTAAAACCTTTTTGAAATCTACACACGGTTGCATTAAGGAGAAGTTTATCTTTATTCTAGGTTAACACTTGTATCGTTCTATCAATTTTATGAGACTATTCTGTAATTTGATGTGGCCTCTCTGCACTTTCACCGGATGTTTTTTAACAATGCCATTTCTGACCACTATAAACTGAGATTTTGGATATAAATAATGAACTTTAATCGAACAAAAACACACATGTAGTGTGGAACATGAAGTCCTATGAGTGCCAATCTGAGAAATCATCAAAAGGTTATGTATTAATTTTAATCTCTTTCTGCTTTTTGACTCCTTCTCTTTGGCTGGAAAATGGCTGTGTTTTATTGACTACGAGTGCTGACCTAACATATCGCATGGTTTGTGGTTCGCCATAAAGCCTTTTAAATCCAGACACTGCTTGTTGGCATTACAAGACGTTTATCTTTAAAATGGTGGATAATACTTGTATGTTTGAGGAATTTAATTATGGGATTTCTTTGATGATTTTGAATTTGCGCCCTGCAATTTCACTGCTGTTGAGGTGGGACTTAAACTGTATTAGACAGCCTATTTTCTATTCAAACTTTGATTAGAATTATATACCGTTTTTTTTTAGACCGTCAACGTTGTGAACAGAGTGGTAATATGCGGCATGGGGTTATGGTATGGCAGGTGTAAGCACGGAAAAATTAACACAGATTTGCATTACGATGGCAATTTCAATGAACAAGAGACTATTGTACTAGATCCTGAGCCATTGTCGTTGGCCATCATCCACCGCCGTCACCTCGTTTCACATGACTAATGCATACACAAGGATCTGTACACCAATCCTGGAATACTCCACCAACATTATTCACTCATTGAATTGTTGAGATGCTCTGAGTCGATTGTATGACACTTGTTCAAGTTCTCGCCAATATCCAGCGACTCATCACAGCCGTTAAAGAGAAGTGACAACTTCCACAGTAATGCAACCGCGGTGTTAGATTTTTAAAATTAACGTTACTAGACATACAGTGTGCGTTACAGCCAGACGAGTGCCGCAATAATGGCCGAAAAATACTTTTACATTTTTCCACAGAACAACGAATTAACATCATAAATAGTTCTTACTATTAGTTGAGCTTCCATCAGAATCTTGGGCAAGGTGTCCTTTGTCCAAAAGAATCGTTGCTTTGTTGTAAAACGTCCTCTTCAACTTCGGAATTAGCAGCTAACAATAGCTACGTGGCACACACATGTCCAAATCCTCAAAGCGCAATACTACGAAAATTACGAAAATAGCAATATACTCGCATAAACTGATATAAATCGGTTTAAAATAACTTCGTTATGATGTTTCTAACACCTATATCGAATTAAATCACAGACGGATATATCTTAGGCCGATAACGAGAGCTTTTGAGCATGCCATTCTGATGTCCTCTCTTGCGTCTTGACGAGCGTCCAAAAGAACGGACCTTGCACTCCTTGGCCTTTTATAAAGTTTGAGAAACACGTAGAGACTCCATTCCACTTCTCATTGGTTACTGACATCCAGGGGAAGGCGGGTGCAGTTCATTTCGACCCATAGGACACATACAGAGCTTTAAACTGATCCGAGAAAAAGAAAGAGTTCTGGTTCACCCACAGACATAATTCAAACGGTTTTAGAAACTAGAGATTGTTTTCTATCCAATAGTAATAATAATATGCATATTGTACGAGCAAGAATTGAGTACGAGGCAGTTTAATTTGGGAACGCTAAATGTCGAAGTTGAAACAGCACCCCCTGTATTCTCAAGAGGTTAATACTACTCCTAAACACAACCCACCATCACTGTGACTCATGTTAATACTACTCCTAAACACAACCCACCATCACTGTGTCTCATGTTAATACTACTCCTAAACCTCTTATGAAGCATCCACTCACTCCAATCACTCTTTCTCTCACTCTTACTTTCGGCCATTTTCAAAATATCTCCACCACAATCTGTTGCTCTCAGAGCTCTTAAAATAGCATGCACAAGTATTTATGTGAAACAACATGTATAATGTACCTCCCATCTTTTGTAGCACACAATATAGCTCAGTATTTGTCAATGGTGCCAATAATGTTGGTCGTAACTGTATATCCCACAATAATATGTCAAAATACATTTATACTCACACACACACACACACACACACACAGTTATACTTGACCCTGTTATACTTTGACAGTGAACATGACCCTATTGAATGGAGATCTGGGTATTACTGGTGAAACAACAGTCCAGGATCAGTATTCACAAAGTGTATCAGAGTAGCAGAGCTGATCTGGGATCAGTTTAGCCTTTTAGATCATAATTATACGGACCGTCTGAGACACTTTATGAACACAGGCCCTGATGTAACAACCAAAACACAGTTCAAAATAAACCAACAAGAACAAAGATACAGGAAGTCATGTGATGTACGGCTAAAAACATCAAAACTAAAACTATATTTCAAGATATCGTCAAGTGTACTTACAGAGTGAAGTGAAGGGGAGAGGTCTTGAACAGTGAGTCAACGTACTGTCACTGCGTGGAAACAAGYAGTAYTCTACTGTAAGTATTAGTAGAAGRAGGSYMAGCCTAAGTGTGAGTWCTGTGGTTGACACYTTTTAAAAGTWGCCTKGTCWYGMCATTAACATGSAGCAACAGCATGTCACATAAGGGATGTTACTGTATCTAAATAGAAAATGGTCTAAAGTCAGCATACTGTAGTTACATMTCTTTKTTTGAGGAGTGGGCCTACATGTTTTACAAGAGACACAATGTGACCCATTCCCATCACTCCACATCAGCTGGTACTGAAGGTTCCAGAACAGATGAAAGGGGKGTATCTTTGGTACCAGTGTTCTAGACTAGAGCTCTCCCTACTGACATCTCAACATTACTGCAGCTTCCAGGCTTCATATGTCCCTACTYMTCCYATGAAAATATACAAAATATAAGGAAGAAAATGTAAAAAATATATATAGAATAAACCAGGCATGCACGTAAAAATACTGTTATTCTTATGTTGAACTGGCGTTTGAATTGAGCAAATTAGTGATCTCAGCTAGCGTGTTAGCGTGTTAGCTACATGAAGCTGCTGTTATTCAGCGATAAGCAAGCAATTTTCTGAATCACACTACTCTGAATGGACTGGATTGTGAACAATCAACTGCCACTGAATTACAGCAAGACCCCATACTTAGCTTGTGAGCTAACTAGTTAGCTACCATTTAGCCATCAACATTAGCTAACTAGAAACAACAGACAACAGTGAGCTGTCATTATGCCAAGGCCAAGGCAAGCTGCTCTGAGTTTCCAGTGTGTTCTTGTGTGAAAGAGATGTGTTCAGCTCACTGATCTTCAGAACAACGGACCCAAAGTGAACCCTGACATGTATATAACTAAATCTGTCTGTCTGGGATTATTGTGTCCCATTGTGTCTGACTGATGTGTGTTATTTTTATAATGACAATGAATAATCTTTTATGTAATTGGTTATTACTGCTTCGTTATTGTTATTTTATTGTGTGATCTTTTTTTTGTAGCAATTTTATAATATTTATTTATTTATTATTTTCTTACATAAAAACAACTGCATTGTTAGTTAAGGGCTTGTCAGTAACCATTTCCCAGTAAGGTCTACACCTGTTGTATTCAGAGCATGTGACTAATATAATTTGATTTGATTTGTGTGTTTAGGTGCTGGACATTGCTCCCTCTGACACTGGGTTTCTGAACCTCTAAAAGTCTGAGCCGTTTGGGGGGTTCTACTAGCTGACATATGGAATTGTTTTAAGGTGGTCATACAGTGGATCATTTAGCTATTTGATTTTGAATTATAGTACCCCTGAATTATAGTACCCCTTTAGGTTAAAAAGGAGAAGGACTAATGTTTGTGAGAGCAGGCAGGTGACTGCAATATAGTGTGCCTGGAACATAACCTATATTCAATTGTAATTCAATTAAATCATGACATTTATTTATCCCCTGTTGGGGTAAATACTAGGCACCCTATGGCATCAGGCTGGCAGTGAGTCTCACAGTGACATCACAAGGGGTCACATGTCCAGTCACATGACCATAAATACATACAGAGTAAAACACATGATAACAACAGATGTCTGCCCCCTTAGTGTCTACAACATGGTCATCATAGAGGCGGATCACTGGGCAAAGATCCCTTCAAGGTTCTAATGATGATGTAATTTCCATGTTTCCCAGCTCAGGCCGAGGGAGAGGGGGAAGGAAATCAGAGGTGCACTCCTCTTCACTTTGATTGACACTTCACACACTCATTATATATGTCCAGTGTTCTGTCTGGGATCTGTGGTCTGTGCCAGAGGACTACAAACGGGGTGACCCCCCCCCCCCAAGCCTCCTGTTCCCTTTTAAAGTAGGGACACAGTCCCTCATCTTCTTCCTTAATCTTCATCATCCTCCTCCCTCTCTACTATCCAGTCGCTGCGTGGTGGGCAGGGTTGCCATGGTTTCCTGTCTCTTCCTCTCTGGTCAGGCTTGTGTTTGAAGCGACACTAGTCACCATAGAAACAGCCGGTGGTCCTCCAGAAGAAACACTCGTCACCATTGATGGGAGCCATCCTCCTGGTCCTGGGAGAAGGAGAGACAAACAGTATGAAAACACAAACACCTGCACCTGTGCTCCTGCTTCCTCCTTCCATCACTTTGTACATTTAAAAAGTTTATATGAGTTGATTGGTAACACTTTAGAATAACTCATAATGATGTTTTGAATGACAGACGGATGTCCTTACCCTGTGGAGGCGTACTGGGAGGCTGAGGAGGTGTTGAGGCCTATAGAGTTGGTCCTCTGAGGAGAGGGAGGGGTTCTCTGCATCCAGCGGTCTGGGTACCTGATCACCAGCCTGGTGCTCTCCAGCTCCACCCCCTGGACAGGAATACAAACCGCAGGTGCAGTCCAAATACATACAATTGAACCAAAAGCATAGTCCCAAAAGTACAAGGTAACTAATAGCATTGTCACAAAAGTACAATGAAACGAATAACATTGCATTGTATTTTATAACCACCAGAAAGGAGTTGAATCGTTGTACTTTTCTCTCTGTGTTGGACAATGATGATACTATTTATGTGCAAGACTCAAGCTCTCCACTGAAGGCTCTTGACTCTGTGTATCATGCAGAGACGTCTAACTCACCATTGTGATCTCTACAGTGCTGTCAGGTGGACATCAGTAGCAACACGCAGGCTCAAACCCTGGTACATTCTTATTCAGAAGACCATTTAATAAGGAAAACTGACATTTTATATATCCTCTCTTCTAGCATGAAAGGAGAACACATACAAACTCAGATCTCAATCTAGTTTAATGCTAACAGTACCGAAAATTAGAACCAAACATGGAAAAAAGTCCATTCATTATTCAGCCCCTTGATCTTGGAATGTCTTTCCTTGGAGGAGTTCAAAGGTTAAATAGATGAACAGGTTATTGAGACATGTAGCTGTTTCTAGTTGTCAGTCCATGTCACTAGTTTGCATTGCCTTTTTTTAAGCCCCCGTTCCCACAGGAGACCTTTTGCCTCTTGCCAGGTCGCCATTGTAAATAAGAATGTGTTCTTAATTGACTTGCCTGGTTAAATAAAGGTTAAATAAAGATTATCCTAAAAGTGCAATGGATCCAATAGCATAGTCCTAAAAGTACAATAGAACCAATCACGTAGTCCTAAGCTTACAATGGAACCAATAGTATAGTCCCAAAAGTGCAATGGAACAAATGGCATAGTCCCAAAAGTGCAATTGAACCAATAGCATGGTCCCAAAAGTACACACTCCTTAATTTCACAGACATACAGACAGACACACACACACACACACACACATTTAAGGTGAGGGAGGATGCACATTTTTTATGAGCATGGCCATATTTCTATCACAGCATTTTGGATGACTGTCATTCATATTCCATTCAACCAGCTCAATGTAACATGGATATATTTAACTACTACATGTCATGATACAGTAATGTTCCCTATATCCATCATGAGGTTGTTACAACCTAGAATATGAATGGAAGGTTACAACGTAGGTGCACAGGTCGAGAGAAACATTTGAGTAATCAAGGTGACAGACAGTGACACATTCAATACCTCCTTGCACACTCTGGCCTGCATCTAGCTGATCTAGGATGTAATCATTCGTCCGAAAGTTGCAAACAAGAGTTTCTTTGGACAAATTCAGGTATGTTTATCCCCATTTCATTCCGTTTGCTTTCATTAAAAAAAAACTTTTTCAACAGAATCGGTGGAATGATTACACCTCTGATCACATTCAAACACAGTTCACTTTCAAAGCAGACACAAACAGCATGATCACGTTGCCCATTGTAGAATTCCTTCTCGCATCTCTGCACTATACTCCTCTCACCTTGTCCCTTCACTTGTGGACGTCAGTGCACAACACATCAGCTGTCTGTGAGCAGGAGAAAAAACCTTTCCAAGCCAAACCTTCATATCATGACTGCTAACGCTACCCACAGCCTACATCATTGTTACCATATTAGCTAACGTATTGTCAACATAGCTACTAGAACTAATGCGTTAGTAAACACGCTCCAATCATGCAGTACAGTGTACAGTCAGCAAGCAGTTTAGCAGTTACACCAAAAGCTTACCTTGACTTGGAAGAGTTCCAGTGTTGGATAGCCGTAGCCAACTGGCGAACACACCATCCCTCTCTGTTTGAGACGGTGGTTTGAGTAACTAAACTAGCTAGCTGCATTAGATGCTGGCTAAGTAAGTGAAAGTGAAAGTGAAAAAATAAATAAAAATAGAGTTTGCTAGCTCTCTCCCCCTCTCTTGTTTCTCCTTCATTTTTAAAGAAATGAATTTGTTCAAAACTGTTCAACTATTGTCTTTCTCTTTGAGTCAACTATTCACCACATTTTATGCACTGCAGTGCTAGCTGGCTGTAGCTTATGCTTTCAGAACTAGATTAAATATCTGATACTTTGATTGGTCGGACAATATGTCAGTTCATGCTGTAAGAGCTCTGATAGGTTGGAGGACGTCCTCCGGAAGTTGTCATAATTACTGTGTAAGTCAATGGATTGGTTTAGAACCATGAGCCTCCTAGGTTTTGTATTGAAGTCATTGTACCCAGAGGAGGACGGAAACTAGCTGTCCTCCGGCTACACCATGGTGCTACCCTACAGAGTGCTGTTGAGGCTACTGTAGACCTAAAACGGTAGTTTTTGTGAAAATAAATACTGGCCGTGCTTCTACAGCTGAATACCCTTCACTGGAGGAGCACACAAAGGGTTAAACTAGGGTCATTTCAATAAATATAAATAATATGTCTAAGGTTAATAAGACAACTAAGTAACACTGCCTCTGTGTTTGAGTAATCAACTCGTCATCAATATTTGATTATGTGAATCAGCTGTGTAGTGCTTGGGCAAAAACTAAAACATTCACCCCTTGCGGTCACCAGGACTGAGTTGAGGAAACGCTGGCCTCGCCACTCATGGTTAAATGATTCAATGCCGCCATCATGTGTCTAATAGGCAGAAAAACAAGAAACAAGAGCAGAGTGGAAATAGTTATGAATCAATGTATTATTAGTTGATTAAATTATCTGTGTATTTATTGTCTTAAATGCTGATTTTATTTACAACATGATGCTTATACTGTATTGACACTAAAACACACTGTAAAAACTGCAAAGGTAAACATGTATTTAACGTATATAAAATATGTAATAATGAAAAATGTGACGACAAAACAAGTGATATCATGACACTGAACAATATAGCATTATGTAATATACAATTACAAAATGTAAAAAACTGCAAATGCTTAAATGTATGTAATGTACTGATTCCATTTTTTTATATAAAAAAAACCAATATAGTATTATAAATTATAAAACATAAAATGGAGAATCATGTCTGACAGCAATACAAAGTAAATCATCATTAAACACATCAGGAGAAACTTGGCCCAAAAGCTAAAAATATTAAAAAGGTCTTATTATCCATATTAGTTGCTGAGGAAAGTAGGACTATTGATGTTATAAATCCCTAAATGGCAAAATCCCATAGGAAAATATCAGAAATGTAATCTTAAACTATAGATAGTAAACAGATTAGTACACAAGAAAAATATGGAAATGGAAAAATCCCATTGAAAAAAAGCAGAAGCATAACCCATCCTATTTATCATCAATATAAGTATCATTATAAGAAAAGAAAAAAATCTATTCCAGCATTTACTCAAAAGTTAAAGTTCTTGGTCTGGAAAACCATCTATATATGATAGCAAGAGAATAGAGGTGTGAGGCCTATTTTTGGATTGGAACTGTAGCTCTTCAGTCCAGCTTCTGTGGTGGTTCTCTTCAGTCCAGCTTCTGTGGTGATTCTCTTCAGTTGATGTTCTGAGGTACTTTTCTTCAGTCCAGGTTCTGTGGTGGTTCTCTTCAGTGCAGGTTCTGTGGTGATTCTCTTCAGTGCAGGTTCTGTGGTGATTCTCTTCAGTGCAGGTTCTGTGGTGTTTCTCTTCAGTGTGAGGGTCCCCTCACATTCTGAAAGAAGACACTGAATTAGCAATTTACACTCCCACTAAAATGTTTATGGACACACAAACACACTTACTGCCAGGGTGTCATACTCTGGTGACCTGGTCTTCATGTTCAGAGGTGTGTACATGTCACTGTTGGGGTCACTGTTAGGGTCAGGATGGACATTCTGTGGTCAGAAAGAGAGAGAGAGAGGGAAAGATATAGAGAGAGTGGTAGAGAGATGGAGAGAGGGAAAGAGAGAGAGGAAATGCATGTGTTCTTGGAAACACCAGTCTTTCCATCATTTTTTCTAAACACATCCAAGTATAAAACAGAAACACACTCACAAACAATCAAAATTAATTATAAGAGACTTACAGCCAGAGTGTCGTAGTCAGGGGACATGGTCCTCATGTTCAGACCTGTGTACGTGTCACTGTTACAGTCAGGACGGACACTCTGTGGAGAGAGAGAGAGAGAGAGAGAGAGAGGTAACAATGAAAATAATATGAAAGAGACTGTCGTGACACAGTAAATTAATGAAAATGAAGTTGTAACTCAGGTTTCCCAAACTCGGAATTCCCCCTGGGTGCACGTTTAGTTTTTTGCRCTAGCACTACACGGGGGGGTAACTGATAACGGATATAATCACCTGTGTGTCTGTTGTAGCATCACTTCCTCCTGTGGATCTCCTGTAAAGAGGGACAGAGTGAGTTCTGCTCTCTACTGACCTCTAGTGGAAGTTGATATGTCACTAATACAGTTTAGCAGTTAAGGGCGTTGGGCCAATAAATACATTTATGAATGAATTAASTTWATAACAAATCAGAGGTCAKAGGTGAAAGAATAATACAAATATCAATGTTCCCTTCTTCACTCACCTGAACCACATGATTCCAGAGAAACAGAGGATGAGAACCAGAACAACCACTATGATTCCTACAGCTGCAGTCAGAACTGAGGTCTGTTTCCCTAAAAGATCAAATGGATGATATGAGTACATGTTATTATGAAGTGAAAATGAATATACAGCAATACAGGACATTAATGCAATACTTGTATATAGAAGCCTATGTATAGCTATAAACCAAAGTGCCAGAAGGCAAACTAGAAGAAGATTACTTTGAAACATKATTTCTCATTGAACATKKTTTTGTATTGAAGTATTGAAGATGMAACTTTACCTGCTACAATGATCATCAGAGCTGTAGAGTTCATAGATCCTCTTCCATTCTGGGCCTCACAGTAYTATTCTCCTCTGTCCTCAGAGCTGATGTTAGTGATGCTGTAACTCTGTCRTGATGCTTTTGGTGAGGKTACATTCTTCTTGTACCAGGTGTATTTGTCCACAGGTGGGTTGGCATCACTGCTGCAGGTCAGAGTCACTGAACTGCCCTCCACTATTTCACCAGAGGGACTGACTGACACTGAGGTGTTCTTTGGAGCATCTAGTAAAGGATAATATGTCAGAGGGTCAGGACTGTAGTATACTACCTCAAATGACGTCATGTCAAAAATAAATTATTTCTAAAGTCAGATAACTATCTAAAACTATCACTTACACAAAACATGAACAWTAATACATTAGGAYATACTMTAGGACRMGAGTGTCTACTAAACTATTCTTCAAGTGTTTGAGGTACTGKACATTCTAACTATAGACATGCATACATCTATGACATTGTGTGTAATTTCTATGTAATGATGAATATTGATAGATAAAGCAGTAATACTCTTCTCATTGATATTAAATGATTGATAATTTCTAAGTTGAATAGTAGTTTCATTCATACTCACACACTGCAGGAGAGTGGAGGGCCTCATGGTGTTCTACAGCACAGGAGTAACTGTCCACAGAATGACCCAACACTACTAGGGTATTACTAGAGTATTGTTGGGAAGTGGGCTCATCAAGACGTTGTCCGTTCTTGTACCAGATATAGGTGGAGTTGTCAGTCAGAGTACATGTGGTGCTACAGGTCAGTGTCTTCTGTCCCTCTGCAGCAGGAGTCACCTTCACCTGCAGACCTGAAACAATATGTATAAAACCACATACACCTCTGTGTTAACAGGATGGTTAATTTATTTATCCTGTAATTCATTATGATTTACAGTTGTATCATACAGTGTAGTATTACCTGTGACAGTCAGAATTGTTCCTGGGAAACTATGACCCCATTCAAAGTTGTGAATTTTAAACGTGAAGCGATACTCATCTGAGTCCTCCTCTCTCAGATCTGTGATTCTCAGGGTGAAGGGACCTTCGTATGTTCCAGTGTACTTCACACGACCTGCATACCCTGGGTCTGTGGTTAGGTCATCAGGGGTCGACTTATCACTTCTAAACCAGAATGTTGATGTGGTGTAATAATAACCAAAATAAGTACAGGATATGTCCACTGTTGACCCCTTCAAGACACAGATTCTCCTCTTGGTGTAAGTCACTCTGTTGCAGCTCTGACCCTGAACACCTGAAACACAGTGACATAACAAGAGGACAACTGGAGTATATTCTCAGTTCTTTCTAGAAATGCTAAAAGTTCTCTAATGACAAAGTGAAACCAACACACAGTATAATGTATTAAATTCACACTCACACACTGCAGGAGAGTGGAGATCCTCATGGCCTTTTACAGCACAGGAGTAACTGTCTTCATAGTTACTGGAGACTGAGTCTTTGTACTGGGGGGAGGTGCTCTCATCTAGATGTTGTCCATTCTTGTACCAGATGTAGGTGGGGTTGTCAGTCAGAGTACAGCTGGTGATACAGGTCAGTGTCTTATCCTGATGTCCACCAGTCACCTTCACCTGAAGACCTGGAGAATAAACAATATCACTGTAAATCCCTTTATCACTGACTTATCACTCTAATACAAAGATGGAAGAAATCCTATGTTATACAGGACTATTTATACATACAACGAAACTAAATTGGAATTGAACAGAAAAACACTTTTTTACTGTACCTGTGACAGACAAAGTCACTCCAAGTTTGCCAGTATATGTGCCTCCTTCCTGATCTGTTAATAGTCTGACCAGTACGTAGCTGAGTCTCTCTCTCCTCAGGTCTGTGATTCTCAGGGTACAGTCTTTCTTCTTATCCCCATGATACTCCAGATGACCTGCATACTGTGGGTCCTGACCTATCTCTTCAGTCTCAATTTCAGTGAACAGAAGGGTTGATGTGACTTTATGACCACTGGGATATGTGGTAAGAGCAGGTCAGCTCCACTGTTGACCCTTCCAAGGCACAGATACTCTGAGTGGTGTAAGTCACACTCCAGCCATCCTGACCCAGTACAACTGAAACACACAGTCACACAACACAACATTTATTAAATGATATTAAAACTTCTTTGCCACTAGGGAGTGCCATTTCGACATAGTCCAAATTTCGTTTCCAAATTAAACTGCCTCGTACTCAATTCTTGCTCGTACAATATGCATATTATTATTACTATTGGATAGAAAAACACTCTCTAGTTTCTAAAAGCCGTTTTGAATTATATCTGTGGGTGAAACAGAAACTCGACTTAGAGCAATTTTCCCTATGTGTATGTCAGAATGCAGAATTTTACTGGCTGTTCTGAGACCTGTGTATTAATTTGCCTGCCTCTATTGGTTGAGATGCACTGCATACGCCTTCCCCTGGTGTCAGCGAATAGGGAGACTTGAAATGGACTTTCTGCGTAGTTCAAAGGTTATAAATTGATTGGAATCACGGTGGCCGTTCTTTTTGGATCTTCGCTCGGGCGCAAAGAGGACCTTGGCATGTCGTTGTAGAAGCTTCTGGTTTTAGCTCCTTAGATAATTCCGGTCATGTTTTTATTCGATATAGGCTTTAAAAGACATCATAATCTTGTTATTTTGAACCAAATTATTTCAGTTTATGTCAGTATATTGCGATTTTCGGGTAATTATTTCCTTGGCGCTGTAGGAACTTGGGTATCTCTCTCTTTCGTGCTAAAGTTTACTGCTAATTGCAACTCTGAAGACAACGTTCTCCAACCTAGCAACGATTCTTTTGGACAAAGGACACCTAAAGAAGATATGACAAACAGAACATCATTATGACTCTTAACCTTTTAGACATGTTTGGAAGTTGAAAAACAGGGCAACTAAAAGATAAGAATGAGACCATACCTGCTACAGACCAGAGAAAGACCACCAACACACTTCCTGCTGTTCTCAAGGCCATTGTTGCATCTCCCACCCTGCAAGGCTTAGAAACATAAACAACAACTCACTCTATGGCTGGTGATTAACTCCATAACATCATCATCATCATTATCAACACAACAACCACTTATTGAACAGATCTGTAGTACTATAAACACATATTTCGACATTGACTTTGTGGAGGCTGTTTATTTACAGAACCCAAATATAGGAGGATATATGTTCAACCTCTACGGTCCGTCAAGCTGTATAGCAGCCTAAAGACTGACCACCGGTTCAATGACAGCTCCTATCCCCCAAACTGTGAGGATAAACAGCCAGTGACACACACACACACACAGCACACACACACACAACACACACACACAACACACAACACACACACACCAACACACACACACACACCCACACACACACACACAACACACACACACACACACAACAACACACACCACACACACATCACACAACACACACACACACACACACACACACACACACACACACACACACACCATTCTCTAGGGAAGGCCCATAAGGCCATGGAGTCTGTATCAAGTCTAGAGAGCTGGTTGTTATGGATGTAGAAAAGTTAAAACACACATCCTACACAGTATAGATGTCACCCTACTCCCTATCAGTCTGGTCCTGAGGGCCCTCAGATAATATCCACTGTGTCACACACACACTCACCCATGCGGGGGAGACACATAATGAATATACTGGCCCTGATGTAACAACCAAAACACAGCTCAAAACATAACAAGAACTAAGGATACATTACCCTCAAGTATATGACTTATGACTAATACAAAATAACCAAAAACTATATTTCAAGATATTGTCAAGAGTACTTACAGAGTGAAGTGAAGGGGAGAGGTCTTGTACAATGAGTCAACTGACTAGTAGTGAGTGAAAACAAGAAGTAAGTGTTGAAACATTATAAAAGCAGTCAGAAACACAAGTAGCTGATGCAGAACTGTACATTCCTGTTCAGACATTAACATCCACGACAACCAGACAACAACGTCAGAAAAGGGCTGTTACTGTATTTGAACAGATTGTGAAAAAGACAAGTCTGGGATATATTTATTTTTATTTAAAAAATTGTCAATTTCCAATGTGGTATTTTATACTACATACAGAACCATGTAAACAATGTGTTGACTAAACTATTTATAACGTTAACATTTGAATGAGCTACCTTGCCCTTCTGAGTTCTGTATATACAGGTCAAAGTTCCATGATGTCATTCAATTAAGAACCCATTCCATTATACACCCATAAACCATCACTCCTATCAGCTATATCGAAGTAGTTACTGAAGGTTCGCAGTGTTCTAGACTAGAGTTCTCCCTACCTGGCATCTCAACATTACTGCAGTGTTCTAGACTAGAGTTTCTCCTTACTGGCATCTCAACATTACTGCAGCGTGTTCTAGACTAGAGCTCTCCCTACTGGCATCTCAACATTACTGCAGTGTTCTAGACTAGAGCTCTCCCTACTGGCATCTCAACATTACTGCAGTGTTCTAGACTAGAGTTCTCCCTACTGGCATCTCAACGTTACTGCAGTGTTCTAGACTAGAGCTCTCCTACTGGCATCTCAACATTACTGCAGTGTTCTAGACTAGAGCTCTCGCTACTGGCATCTCAACATTACTGCAGTGTTCTAGACTAGAGTTCTCCCTACTGGCATCTCAACATTACTGCAGCCTCCAGTCCTGATGTCCTTATTCATTTGGGAAGTAATGGGAATAAAATGAATGGTGTTCCCGTCATTCCAACCATTATAATGAGTCCATCCTCCTATATTCCTGCCTCTTCTGTTGTACAGTACTGGTCGTAGCTGAATCAAGGAGAGGCATGATTGAACATCACCATAGCCGGCTGTCCATAAATTTAGTTATCAAAAGCAATGTACAGTCTTTGTGCATATGTTTAAGATACGGGTGGTCCCGGGAACCAAACCCATCACGTTGCAGGTGCCATGTTCTACCAACTGAGCTACAGAGGACCATATTCTATAAAGTCTAATGTGCATATATAGATTCCTGATATGATTCAGGAGGCCTGTCAGAGGACAGACAGGAAAGGAGAACAGGAAAGTGATTGTGTTTATCTAAACCAAAGAACCCACAACACTGTGTCTCATGTTAATACTACTCCTAAACACAACCCACCATCACTGTGTCTCATGTTAATACTACTCCTAAACACAACCCACAATCACTGTGTCTCATGTTAATACTACTCCTAAACACAACCCACCACCACTGTGTCTCATGTTAATACTACTCCTAAACACAACCCACCATCACTGTCTCATGTTAATACTACTCCTAAACACAACCCACCCTCACTGTGTCTCATGTTAACTTGTTATGGCTGCAGGGGGCGTATTGAAAAACTGGAAAATATGTGCCCATTTTCAAACGGCCTCTTACTCAATTTTTGCTCGTACAATATGCATATATTATTACTATTGGATAGAAAACAGTCTCTAGTTTCTAAAACCGTTTTAATTATTTCTCTAAGTGGAACAGAACTCTTTTTACAGCCCATTTCCTATCCGGAAGTGAGATTTCCAAAATCGATGTCTCTCTTCAAGAGCTTGTCTATAAAAGGTCATGTCACTTAGGACTGTAGAAACACGTCATACGCCTTCCCCTGGGTGTCATGCGGAAGTGAGAGCAGAAATGACTTGATTATCTCGTCCTGGGATTGAACACAACCTCTTGGAGTGAGAMMTGCGCACTTTATTTTTTTTRCTGGGCGCGAAGTWGGACCTGGACTCGGCTCCTGGAAAACCCTTGTTAAAGGTGAATATGATCTCRGGCTTCGATTTTATTTGATACATGTCACAATATCATCCTAAAGTATGTTTTTTKAATATAGTTTAATTATATTATTGAAATTTATTCTGGACTTTAGACGTGATGCGACGCAAGAATTTTGTCAAGAKGGAGAGGTTAGCGCCGCACGGCCAGTGTGCTTGCTAATTCAAGAGGGAAATCGTTCMTTCTGGATCCAAATAAAGACGGTTCTGAACAAAGGACCCCTTGGAGAACATTCTGATGGAAGATCAACAAAGATAAGGACCCAATTTGGGATGCTTTTTCATATATCTGTCGAACTGTGCTATCGGCTACCGGTATTGACTAGAATCAATGCTGCTGTGTGCTAGCTATTGTAGTAAGCTAATATAACGATATATTTTGTGTTTCGCTGTAAAACACTTCAAAAATCGGAAATATTGGCTCTATTCACAACATCTTTTGTCTTCATTAGCTATCCACCATATATTTTTCTGAAATGTTTTATGATGTGTAATTAGTAGTTGACGTTGGTGTTGTATTTTCTCTGGCTACTCCGTGCAATTTCTGACTGTAGCTATGATGGTAGCAGTAATGTAAAACTGATTTTCTAAAATATGCACTTGTTAACAAAACATAGATTTATTGTGTAACATGTTATAGGACTGTCATCTGAGGTAGTTTTTTCTAGGTTATTTAGGTTGGTTCTAGGTTAGAAAGGTGGCTTGTGCATGCACTTGCATCCTACTTGTGCTGTGAAAAAAGTCTGTCCTCTTTTTTTATTTGGTGGTGAGCTAACATATAAATATATGTGGTGTTTTCTCGTAAAACATTAAAAAAAATGGACATGTTGGCTGGATTGACAAGATGTTTATCTTTCAAATGCTGTATTGGACTGTTAATGTGTGAAAGTTAAATATTTTAAAAAAATAGATTTTGAATTTCGCGCCCTGCACTTGAGCTGGATGTGTCATAGGTGTACCGGCGTCGGGCTGCAGCCATAACAGGTTTTAATACTACACCTAAACACAACCCACCATCACTGTGTCTCATGTTTAAACTACTCCTAAACACAACCACCATCACTGTCTCATGTTAATACTACTCCTATACACAACCACCATCACCGTGTCTCATGTTAATACTACTCCTAACACAACCCACCATCACTGTCTCATGTTAATACTACTTCTAAACACAACCCACCATCACTGTGTCTCATGTAATACTACTCCTAAACACAACCCACCATCACTGTGTCTCATGTTAATACTACTCCTAAACACAACCCACCCTCACTGTGTGTCTCATGTTAATACTACCCTAACACAACCCACCATCACTGTGTCTCATGTTAATACTACTCCTAAACACAACCCACCATCACTGTCTCATGTTAATACTACCCTAACACAACCCACCATCCCGTGTCTCATGTTAATACTACTCCTAAACACAACCACCATCACTGTGTCTCATGTTAATACTACTCCTAAACCACCGTCACTGTGTCTCATGTTAATACTACTCCTAAACACACCCACCATCACTGTGTCTCATGTTAATACTACTCCTAAACACAACCACCATCACTGTTCTCATGTAATACTACTCCTAAACACAACCCACCATCACTGTGTCTCATGTTAATACTACTCCTAAACACAACCCACCATCACTGTGTCTCATGTTAATAACTTCCAAACACAACCCACCATCACTGTGTCTCTTGTTAATACTACTCCTAAACACAACCCACCATCACTGTGTCTCATGTTAATACTACTCCTAAAACACAACCCACCATCACTGTGTCTCATGTTAATACTACTCCTAAACACAACCCACCATCACTGTGTCTCATGTATAACTACTCCTAAACACAACCCACCATCACTGTGCCTCATGTTCATACTACTCCTAAACACAACCCACCATCACTGTGTCTCATGTTAATACTACTCAACACACCCACCATCACTGTCTCTTGTTAATACTACTCCTAAACACAACCCACCATCACTGTGTCTCATGTTAATACTACTCCTAAACACAACCCACCATCACTGTTTCTCATGTTAATACTACTCCTAAACCACAACCCCACCATCACTGTGTCTCATGTTAATACTACTCTAAAACACAACCCACCATCACTGTGTCTCATGTTAATACTACTCCTAAACACAACCCACCATCACTGTGTCTCATGTTAATACTACTCCTAAACACAACCCACCATACTGTGCCTCATGTTCATACTACTCCTAGAGCTCTTATGAAGTATCAACTCCATCACTCTTACTCTTACTGTCACTCTTACAAAAAAGTCTCCCCAACAAATCTATTTGCTTCTCAGAGGCCTCAAAATAGCATGCACAAGTCTTATACTTGAAACCACGTCATTAAACTCACCGAAGACGAAAAAGAGGAAATTACCTACTTTAAAATGGAGACAGCCCTCAATGGCGCTGCCCATGCTGTCACAAAAGACAGTGTTTTTCTGCACTTACAAATGCATGTAAAATATTAACCCAAATACATGAAACACCATCCAAATATCTTACGCATAGATTCACATGCAAAGCATAATTCACACTCAAATTTTCTACATTATGTATGTCTAGGATAACAGACAAACACACTGTATGTACTGTAGGTCTACATTATGTATGTCTATGTCACGTTCCTGACCTGATTTCCTTTATTTTGTCTTTGTTTAGTATGGTCAGGGCGTGAGTTGGGGTGGGCATTCTATGTTATGTGTATCTATGTATAGGTTCATTGTTAATTAGCCTTATATGGTTCTCAATCAGGGGCAGGTGTTTGACGTTTCCTCTGATTGAGAACCATATTAAGGTAGGCTGTTCACACCGTTTGTTTGTGGGTGATTGTCTTCCGTGTCAGTGTATGTATCACACGGGACTGTTTCGTTTGTTTTAGTCTGTTCCTGTTCGTGCGTTCTTCGTGTTCTGTAAGTTCTCATGTTCAGGTCGGGCTACGTCGTTTTGTTAATTTGTAATTTATCAAGTGTGTTTCGTGTTCGTCTTGTTTAAATAAATTCATCATGTATTCCACACAAGCTGTGTTTTGGTCCGATCCATGATCCTCCTCAGACGAGGAGGAGAACAACCGTTACAGAATCACCCACCAACCAAGGACCAAGCAGCGGTGGAAAAAGCAGCAGGAGCGCAAGAAGGAGGAATGGACATGGGATGACGTTTTGGACGGCAAGGGTTGCTACACATGGGAGGAGATCCTGGCTGGAAAAGATCGCCTCCCATGGGAACAGCTGGAGGCAGTTAGGAGAGCAGAGGCAACCGGAGAGAGGAACCGGCGTTATGAAGGTACGCGGCTAGCGAGGAAGCCTGAGAGGCTCACCCAAAAATTTCTTGGGGGGGAGGCTAAAGGGGAGTGTGGCGAAGTCAGGTAGGAGACCTGCGCCAACTTCCCGATCTTACCGTGGAGAGCGAGAGTACGGGCAGACACCGTGTTGTGCGGAAGAGCGCACGGAGTCTCCTGTACGTGTGCTTAGCCCGGTGCGGTACATTCCAGCTCCAGGTATCGGCCGGGCTAGAGTGGGCATCGAGCCAGGTGCCATGAAGCCGGCTCAACACATCTGGTCTCCAGTGCGTCTCCTCGGGCCGGTGTACATGGCACCAGCCTTACGTATGGTGTCCCCGGTTCGCCAGCACAGCCCAGTGCGGGCTATTCCACCTCGCCGCACTGGCCTGGCTACGGGGAGCATTAAACCAGGTAAGGTTGGGCAGGCTCGGTGCTTAAGAGCTCCTGTACGCCTTCACGGTCCGGTATATCCGGCGCCACCTTCCCGCCCCAGCCCAGTACCACCAGTGCCTACACCACGCACCAGGCTTCCAGTGCGTCTCCAGAGCCCTGTTCCTCCTCCACGCACTCTCCCTATGGTGCGTGTCTCCAACCCAGTACCTCCAGTGCCGGTACCACGCACCAGGCCTACTGTGCGCCTCAGCAGGTCAGAGTCGGCCGTCTGTCCAACGCTGCCTGCACTGCCTGCCTGCCCAGCGCCGTCTGCACTGCCTGCCAGACCAGCGCCGTTTGAGCTGCCTGCCTGCCCAGCGCCGTCTGAGCTGCCTGCCTGCCCAGCGCCGTCTGAGCTGCCTGCCTGCCCAGCGCCGTCTGCACTGCCTGCCTGCCCAGCGCCGTCTGCACTGCCTGCCTGCCCAGCGCCGTCTGCACTGCCATCCTGCCCAGCGTCATCTGAGAGCCGCCCGTCTGTCCCGAGCCGTCAGAGCCGCCCGTCTGTCCCGAGCCATTAGAGCCGTCCGTCAGTCAGGAGCCGCTAGAGCCGTCCGTCAGTCAGGAGCTGCCAGAGCCGCCAGCCATCAGGAGCTGCCAGAGCCGCCAGCCAGTCAGGAGCTGCCAGAGCCGCCAGCCAGTCAGGAGCTGCCAGAGCCGCCTGTCAGTCAGGAGCTGCCAGAGCCGCCCGCCAGTCAGGAGTTGCCAGAGCCGCCCGCCAGTCATGAGCTGGCCTCCAGTCATAAGCTGCCTTCCAGTCATGAGCTGCCGTCCAGTCATGAGCTGCCGTCCAGTCACGAGCTGCCGTCCAGTCACGAGCTGTCCTCCAGTCATGAGCTGCCTTCCAGTCATGAGCTGGGGCAGGTGGGGCAGGGGCAGGTGTTTGACGTTTCCTCTGATTGAGAACCATATTAAGGTAGGCTGTTCACACCGTTTGTTTGTGGGTGATTGTCAGTGTATGTACCACACGGGACTGTTTCATTTGTTTTAGTCTGTTCCTGTTTGTGCGTTCTTCGTGTTCTGTAAGTTCTCATGTTCAGGTCGGTCTACGTCATTTTGTTATTTTGTAATTTATCAAGTGTGTTTCATGTTCGTCTTGTTTAAATAAATTCATCATGTATTCCACACAAGCTGCATTTTGGTCCGATCCATGCTCCTCCTCAGACGAGGAGGAGAACAACCGTTACAGTCTAGGTTAACAGGCAAACAAACTGTATGTAGGTCTACATTATGTATGTCTAGGTTAACAGACAAACGAACTGTGTGTAGGTCTACATTATGTATGTCTAGGCTAACAGACAAACAAACTGTGTGTAGGTCTACATTATGTATGTCTAGGTTAACAGGCAAACAAACTGTATGTAGGTAGGTCTACATTATGTATGTCTAGGATAACAGACAAACACACTATGTACTGCTGGTCTACATTATGTATGTCTAGGTTAACAGGCAAACAAACTGTATGTAGGTCTACATTATATATATCTAGGCTAACAGACAAACAAACTGTGTGTAGGTCTACATTATGAATGTCTAGGTTAACTTCTTCTTAATAGGGGGCGCTGTTTTCACTTTGGGAAAAAATCATGCCCAAACGAAATGGCCTCGTACTCTTTTCTAGATCATACAATATGCATATTATTATTACTATTGGATAGAAAACACTCAGAAGTTTCTAAAACTGTTTGAATTATGTCTGTGAGTAAAACAGAACTCATTTTGCAGCAAACTTCCATGCAGGAAGTGAAAAATCTGAAAACGAGGCTCTGTTTCAGGGCCTGCCTATTCAATTGCCTTATAATTATGGATATGCATGCACTGCATACGCAGTGGAATGGGGTGTCTAGCTTGATCTGAGGTCGAACAAGAGCTTTTGGAGTGGCAGGTCAGGAATTTCCTTTGTCTACCAAGGCGCGCGAAGTACCTCGATATTGTCTTCTGATAAGCGGTCGGTTTACACAGCGAATATCTCCGGCTCTGATTTTATTTGATACATGTGATAATAACATCGTAAAGTAGGTTTTTTCAACCGAGTTTTATCAGTTTATTCAACATTTATTGGGACTTTTGGAGTTTTCCGTTCTTTGCATCGAGAGAAGATGGGAACGTTATCAAGCTTGGCTAGCATTGTGGCGCGAATTCGACAGAAGAAAAGGACGTTCTAAAACCAAACAACGATTTATTCTGCACCAAGGACTCCTTGTACAACATTCTGATGGAAGCTCAGCAAAAGTAAGAACAATTTAGGATGTTATTTCGTATTTCTGTGGAAAATGTTGATTCCTATTCTCCGCCGTTTTGGCGAGCGCTGTCTCGCAATAACACAAGCTGTTTGTTATGGTAAAGTTATTTTTAAAAATCTAACACGGCGGTTGCATTAAGAACCAGTGTATCTTTCATTTGCCATACAACAAGTATTTTTATGTAAAGTTTATGATGAGTTCTTTGGTCAGATTAGGTGAGTGTCCAAAATATCTCCGGACATTCTGGGGAATCGATGCTACGTATTCACAATGTATAACCAGGATTTGTAGCTATAAATATGCACATTTTCGAACAAAACATAAGTGTATTGTATAACCTGATGTTATAAGACTGTCATCTGAWGAAGTTGTTCAAGGTTAGTGATTAATTTTATATKTTTTGCTGGTTTTTGCGAATGCTATCTTTGCGGMGAATAAATGCATTTGTGTGTTTGGCTATTGTGGTAAGCTAATATAATTCTATATTGTGTTTTCGCTGTAAAACACTTAAAAAATCGGAAATATTGGCTGGATTCACAAGATGTTTATCTTTCATTTGATGTACACCATGAATTTTTCATAAATGTTTTATGATGAGTATTTATGTATTTCACGTTGCTCTCTGTAATTATTCTGGCTGCTTTGGTGATATTTTTGATGGTAGCTGCGATGTAAAACTATGATTTATACCTCAAATATGCACATTTTCGAACAAAACATAGATTTATTGTATACCATGTTATAAGACTGTCATCTGATGAAGTTGTTTCTTGGTTAGTGACTAATTATATCTCTATTTTGTCGGTTTTGTGAAAGCTACCTATGCGGTAGAAACATGGTGAAAATATGCGGTTGTGTGTTTGGCTATTGTGGTTAGCTAATAGAAATACATATTGTGTTTCGCTGTAAAACATTTTAAAAATCGGAAATGATGGCTGGATTCACAAGATGTTTATCTTTCATTTGCTGTATTGGATTTGTGATTTCATAAATTATATTATATGATATCCCTGTCCCGTTAGGCTAGGCTATGCTAGTCAGCTTTTTTGATGAGGAGGATCCCGGATCCGGGAGAGAGAAGCGGTAGAGGTTTTAATAGACAAACACACTGTATGTAGGTCTACATTATATATGTCTAGGCTAACAGACAAACAAACTGTATGTAGGTCTACATTATGTATGTCTAG
The DNA here is from genome assembly GCF_002910315.2 of Salvelinus sp. IW2-2015. Classification (NCBI taxonomy): domain Eukaryota; kingdom Metazoa; phylum Chordata; class Actinopteri; order Salmoniformes; family Salmonidae; genus Salvelinus; species Salvelinus sp. IW2-2015. Next base: position 145,884 of record NW_019944973.1, read on the forward strand.
GTTAACAGACAAACAAACTGTATGTAGGTTACCAGTTGTACATTTACCTATCTTTCAGTCATGTTAGAAGATCGCTCTTATTCCAGAGCGACTTACAAATTGGTGCATTCACCTCATGATATATCCAATGGAACAACATTTACAATAGTGCATCTAACTCATTTAAGGGGGGGGGGGGGGGGTTTAGGAGGATTACTTTATCCTATCCTAGGTATTCCTTAAAGAGGTGGGGTTTCAGGTGTCGTCCGGAAGGTGGTGATTGACTCCGCTGACCTGGCGTCGTGGAGGGAGTTTGTTCCACCATTGGGGTGCCAGAGCAGCGAACAGTTTTGACTGGGCTGAGCGGGAAACTGTACTTCCTCAGAGGTAGGGAGCGCCGAGCAGGCCAGAGGTGGATGAAACGCAGTGCCCTTGTTTGGGTGTAGGGCCTGATCAGAGCCTGAAGGTACGGAGGTGCCGTTCCCCACAGCTCCGTAGGCAAGCACCATGGTCTTGTAGCGATGCGAGCTTCAACTGGAAGCCAGTGGAGAGAGCGGAGGAGGCGGGGTGACGTGAGAAGAACTTGGAAGGTTGAACACCAAACGGGCTGCGGCGTTCTGGATGAGTTGTAGGGGTTTAATGGCACAGGCAGGGAGCCCAGCCAACAGCGAGTTGCAGTAATCCAGACGGGAGATGACAAGTGCCTGGATTAGGACCTGCGCCGCTTCTTGTGTGAGGCAGGGTCGTACTCTGCGAATGTTGTAGAGCAATGAACCTACAGGAACGGGTCACCGCCTTGATGTGAGTTGAGAACGACAGGGTGTTGTCCAGGATACGCGCAAGGTTCTTAGCGCTCTGGGAAGGAGACACAATGGAGTTGTCAACCGTGATGGCGAGATCATGGAACGGGCAGTCCCTTCCCGGAGGAAAGAGCAGCTCCGTCTTGCCCGAGGTTCAGTTTGAGGTGGTGATCCGTCATCCACACTGATATGTCTGCCAGACATGCAGAGATGCGATTCGCCACCTGGTTATCAGAGGGGGAAAGGAGAAGATTAATTGTGTGTCGCTGCATAGCAATGATAGGAGAGGCCATGTGAGGATATGACAGAGCCAAGTGACTTGGTGTATAGCGAGAATAGGAGAGGGCCTAGAACAGAGCCCTGGGGGACACCAGTGGTGAGAGCACGTGGTGCGGAGACAGATTCTCGCCACGCCACCTGTAGGAGCGACTTGTCAGGTAGGACGCAATCCAAGCGTGGGCCCGCCGGAGATGCCGCAACTCGGAGAGGGTGGAGAGGAGGATCTGATGGTTCACAGTATCAAAGGCAGCGGATAGGACTAGAAGGATGAGAGCAAGAGGAGAGAGAGTTAGCTTTAGCAGTGCGGAGCGCCTCCGTGACACAGAGAAGAGCAGTCTCAGTTGAATGACTAGTCTTGAAATGACTGATTTTGGATCAAGAAGGTCATTCTGAGAGAGATATGCAGGAGAGCTGGCCAAGGACGGCACGTTCAAGAGTTTTGGGAGAGAAAAGAAAGAAGGGTACTGGTCTGTAGTTGTTGACATCGGAGGGATCGAGTGTAGGTTTTTTCAGAGAGGGGTGCAACTCTCGCTCTCTTGAAGACGGAAGGGACGTAGCCAGCGGTCAGGATGAGTTGTATGAGCGAGGTGAGGTAAGGGAGAAGGTCTCCGGAAATGGTCTGGAGAAGAAGGAGGGGATAGGGTCAAGCGGGCAGGTTGTTGGGCGGCCGCCGTCACAAGACGCGAGATTTCATCTGAGAGAGAGGGGAGAAAGAGGTCAAAGCACAGGGTAGGGCAGTGGTGAGCAGAACAGCGTGTCGTTTGACTTAGCAAACGAGGATCGGATGTCGTCGACCTTCTTTTCAAAAATGGTTGACGAAGTCATCCGCAGAGAGGAGAGGAGGGGGAGGAGGGGGAGGAGGATTCAGGAGGGAGAAAAGGTGGCAAAGAGCTTCCTAGGGTTAGAGGCAGATGCTTGGAATTTAGAGTGGTAGAAAGTGGCTTTAGCAGCAGACAGAGACAGAGGAAGAAAGTAGAGAGGAGGGAGTGAAAGGATGCCAGGTCCGCAGGGAGGCGAGTTTTTCCTCCATTTCCGCTCGGCTGCCCGGAGCCCTGTTCTGTGAGCTCGCAGTGAGTCGTCGAGCCACGGAGCAGGAGGGGAGGACGAGCCGGCCTGGAGGATAGGGGACATAGAGAGTCAAAAGATGCAGAAAAGCGAGGAGAGGAGGGTTGAGGAGGCAGAATCAGGAGATAGGTTGGAGAAGGTTTGAGCAGAGGAAGAGATGATAGGATGGAAGAGGAGAGAGTAGCGGGGGAGAGAGAGCGAAGGTTGGGACGGCGCGCAAACCATCCGAGTAGGGGCAGTGTGGGAAGTGTTAGATGAGAGCGAGAGGGAAAAGGATACAAGGTAGTGGTCGGAGACTTGGAGGGGAGTTGCAGTGAGATTAGTGGAAGAACAGAATCTAGTAAAGATGAGGTCAAGCGTATTGCCTGCCTTGTGAGTAGGGGGGAAGGTGAAGAGGGTGAGGTCAAAAGAGGAGAGGAGTGGAAAAAGGAGGCAGAGAGAGAATGAGTTAAAGGTAGACGTGGGGAGGTTAAAGTCACCAGAACTGTGAGAGGTGAGCCATCCTCAGGAAAGGAACTTATCAGGGCGTCAAGCTCATTGATGAACTCTCCAAGGGAACCTGGAGGGCGATAAATGATAAGGATGTAAGCTTGAAAGGGCTGGTAACTGTGACAGCATGGAATTCAAAGGAGGCGATAGACAGATGGGTCAGGGGAGAAAGAGAGAATGTCCACTTGGGAGAGATGAGGATCCCCAGTGCCACCGCCCCGGACCAGAAAGCTCTCGGGGTGTGCGAGAACACGTGGGCAGACGAGGCGAGAGCAGTAGGAGTAGCAGTGTTGTCAGTGGTAATCCATGTTTCCGTCAGTGCCAAGAAGTCGAGGGACTGGAGGGACGCATAGGCTGAGATGAACTCTGCCTTGTTGGCCGCAGATCGGCAGTTCCAGAGGCTGCCGGAGACCTGGAACTCCACCGTGGGTCGTGCGCCGCTGAGGACACACAGGATTAGAACGGCGGCGGCCACGCGGTGTGAAGCGTTTGTATGGTCTGTGCAGAGAGGAGAGAAGAGGGATAGACAGACACATAGTTGACAGGCTACAGAAGAGGCTACGCTAATGCAAAGGAGATTAGAATGACAAGTGGACTACACGTCTCGTGTGGACTACACATCTACATTATGTATGTCTAGGCTAACAGAAAAACAAACTGTGTGTAGGTCTACATTATGTATGTCTAGGTTAACAGACAAACACACTGTATGTCGGTCTACATTATGTATGTCTAGGCTAACAGACAAACAAACTGTGTGCAAGTCTACATTACGTATGTCTAGGTTAACAGACAAACAAAACAACAACATCAAAATATTGTCAGAAGCTTAAAATTGTCATGCCTGGCAGAAGTTTGATGACTAGAAACAAATAATAATGAAAAGATAGACATCATCAAGCATACTTACAGTGTGAGGAGAGAGAGGGGAGGTGAGCTTACTGTCCAAGAAGAGAATGAAACAGAAGGGTATGAGTTCTGTGGTTGACAGCAACTAGATGTACTGAGGGGCTGAAAGGTGCTGCAGAGCTGGCTTCCTGTCTTCATGATGCCTCTTCCTGGCAACCAACACGTCAGTGAAGGGCTTTAAGAAAGGTGTGAACATCTTCATGAGGAGAGAGAGGGACTTTACAAGAAATGTCTGTCTTATATGTCATAGGCTACTTGTATTTCTTCATTGGTGGCTACAATATGGAGAGTGGATAGATGGGTCCCTCCTGAGAGGTTTGAGAAACACTAGTTCTGTTGGGGGTGGTGTTCATTCCCCAAACATGTTGCTAAAACTGTATTTGGTTTTTATAACACCGTTATACATAGCCTTTCTGAATAATGACATTACATTAATAATGACACTACATATGATTTAATTAAATTGTATTTTATTATGAATTAATACAACTGATTGACATAATAAAACAGTAAGTCATTTGTACACTCAGCTCCCCCACATGCTGAGAGGATACAGACATATTGTCTTTTTACATTGATGCTCTCAATCAATCATTCTGTGCTCCTGATATTGTCACTTTAGTCAACTTGAATTGAATTAGTCCACTGAACATATATTTATTAGTCCACTGAACATCATGTATAGTATAAATTCACTGAAGTGAAGATATGGGTCTTGTTCCAAAATCCACAGCAGCACACTACTTGTTTCATTTAAAGTGGTCTGGTGTGGATGTTAGAACACCCCATGGACACTGAGGGCGTTCCAGGCTGACTATATTGCAGTCAAGCTGTGTGCAGCAACCAATAGTTGTGTGCCACATCATCGATTGCGCAGTCGGGAATCACAGGTTAACTGATATCTTAAACACAAATACTTTTCCAGGCATTGTGAGATCTGGCAGGCGACTGTAATATAGTCTGCCTGGAACAGGCCCTATATTCAAATGCTGTTCAAATCAAAAACAGCTCAGGCCGAGGGAGAGGGGGAAGGAAATCAGAGGAGCACTCCTCTTCACTTTGATTGACACTTCACAAACTCATACAGTACGTCCAGTGTTCTGTCTGAGCTGTGTGTCAGAGGACTACAGAAGTCGTGACACCCCCGAACACCCCCATTCTATCCAAGCTTCCTGTTCTCTTGAAAAATAGAGACGTTTCGCTTCCTCCTCTTCTATCTTCATATTCCTTATTCTGTTCTTCCTCTTCCTCCTCTTCTTCCTCCCTCTGTAATATCCGGACGGTGCGTGGTGCTCAGGGTGGTGAGGGTGGTCTGGGTAGTCAGGGTAGTCAGGGTAGTCTGGGTGGTCAGGATAGTCAGGGTGGTCAGGGTGGTCAGGGTAGTCAGGTGGTCAGGATAGTCAGGGTGGTCAGGGTGGTCAGGGTAGTCAGGGTAGGTCAGGGTAGTCAGGGTAAGCAGTGCAGGGTGGTCTGGGTAGTCAGGGTAGTCAGGGTAGTCAGGGTAGTCTGGGTAGTCAGGGTAGTCAGGGTAGTCAGGGTAGTCAGGGTGGTCTGGGTAGTCAGGGTAGTCTGGGTAGTCAGGGTAGTCAGGTAGTCATGGTGTCAGGGTATAGGGTAGTCAGGGTAGTCTGGGTAGTCAGGGTAGTCAGGGTAGTCAGGGTAGTCAGGGTGGTCTGGGTAGTCAGGGTAGTCTGGGTTAGTCTGGGTGGTCAGGGTTGCCATGGTTTCCTGTATCTTCTTCTATGGTCAGGCTTGTGTTTTGATGCGATATTTGTCACCATAGAGACAGCCAGTGGTCCTCCAGAAGAAACACTAGTCAACATTGATGGGAGCCATCCTCCTGGGCCTGGGAGAGAGACACAAACATATGAAAACACAAGCACCTGCACGCAAGTGCTCCCGTCTCCACCTTCTGTCAGTTGTTTGTAATGTTGTACTATTCATGGCCCATAGATTGTACAATTTAAATAAACTTACAAATGCTTATATATGTTCATAAATTATAGTTGATGTTTTGACAGATAGTTAGGCTGAGGAGGTGTTGAGGCCTATAGGGTTGGTTCTCTGAGGGAGGGAGGGGTTCTCTGCATCTAGCTGTCTGGGTAACTGATCACCAGTCTGGTGCTCTCCAGCTCCACCCGCTGATGTCACGTCCTGACCATAGTTCCTATGTGTGTTGCTTGTTTTATGGTTGGTCAGGACGTGAGCTGGGTGGGCATCTCTATGTTGTGTGTCTAGTTTGTTTGTTTCTGTGTTCAGCCTAATATGGTTCTCAATCAGAGGCAGCTGTCAACGGTGTCCTGATTGAGAATCATATATGGTGGCTTGTTTTGTGATTGGGGATTGTGGGTGGTTTTTTCCTGTGTCAGTGTTGTGTCCACACGGGACTGTTACGGTTGGTTCGTTTGTTATTTTGTATTGTGTCTTGTTATCGTGTTATTAATCATGGAAAATTACCACGCTGCACATTGGTCCTCGATCCTTCTCGCCTCTCCGTCCGAGGAGGAGGAAGAGCTAGACTGCCGTTACAGCTGACAGGAGACACAATCAGCAGCACAGTACAAATACATACAACACCAGCCACAGTCAAAATACATACATCAGCATCCACAGTCAAAATACAAAGAACAGCAGCCACAGTCAAAAACAATACAACAGCAGCCACAGTCAAAAATACAAACAACAGCAGCCACAGTCAAAATACAAACAACAGCCACTACAGGTCAAAATAACAAAACAACCAACACAGTCAAAATACAAACAACAACAGCCACAGTCAAAATACAAAACAACAGCAGCCACAGTCAAATCAAACAACAGCATCACAGTACAAATACATACAACAGCAGCCACAGTCAAAATACAAACAACAGCAGCAACAGTCAAAATACAAACACATTAGCCACAGTCCAATACAAACAACAACAACCACAGTCCAATACAAACAACAGCAGCACAGTAAAATACAAACAACAGCAGCTCGTCAAAATAAACCAAACAACCACAGTCAAAATACAAACACAACAGCCACAGTCAAAATACAAAACAACAGCAGCCACAGTCCAAATACAAACACACAGCAGCCACAGTAAATAAAACAACAGCAGCCACAGTCCAAATACAAACAACAACAGCCACAGTCAAAATACAAACAACCAGCAGACACAGTCAAAATACAAACAACAGCAGCTACAGTCAAAATACAAACAACAACAACACAGTCAAAATACAAACACAGCAGCCACAGTCAAAATACATACAACAGCAGCCACAGTCAAAAATACATACAACAGCAGCCACAGTCAAAATACAAACAACAGCACCACAGTCAAAATACATACAACAGCAGCCACAGTCAAATACAACAACAGCAGCAACAGTCAAAATCCAACACAATTAGCCACAGTCCAAATACAAACACAGCAGCCACAGTCAAAATACAAAACACAGCAGCCACAGTCAAAATACAAACACAGCAGCTACAGTCAAAATACAAACAACATTAGCCACAGTCAATACAAACAACAGCAGCCACAGTCAAAATACAAACACAGCAGCCACAGTCAAAATACAAACAAAGCAGCCTACAGTCAAAATACAAACAACAACAAACACAGTCAAAATACAAACAACAACAGCCACAGTCAAAATACAACAACAGCAGCCACAGTCCAAATACAAACAACAGCACCACACCACAGTACAATACAACACAACAGCAGCCACAGTCAAAATACACAACAACACAGCTACAGTCCAAATACAAACAACAACACACAGTCAAATACAAACAACAGCAGTACAGATCAAAATACAAACACAACAACCACAGTCAAATACAAACAACAACAGCCACAGTCAAAATACAAACAACAGCAGCCACAGTCCAAATACAAACAACAGCAGCCACAGTCCAAATACAAACAACAGCAGCCACAGTCAAAATACAATACAACAGCAGCCACAGTCAAATACATACAACAGCAGCCACAGTCAAAATACAAACAAAGCATCCACAGTCCAAACACAAACACAGCAGCCACAGTCAGCACAACAAAACAACAGCACCACAAGTCCAAATCAACCAAGCAGCCACAGTCAAAATACAAACAACAGCAGCCACATTCCAAACACAAACAACAGCAGCTACAGTTCAAATGCATAAAATAGAACCAATAACATGTTCCCGAAAGTTCAATGGAACCAATAGCATAGTCCAAATAGTACAAAGGAACCATTAGCATATTCCCAAAAGTACAATCTCCTATAGTTTAAGCTAAATTGAATTGAAAGCACATCTCACAAAGTTGAAGGCATTTAGACAGCATTATGTTTCATCCCARCWCTCACCTGGAGKCTCTCCAAGGRGCAAGTGGACATGTTAGTATTCTTGATGTTGACAAAGGCACAGAATCTCTCATGTAGAACTCTSATACGCTCTATCTCACCACACATATAACCACAACTAGGGAGAGACAGAACATTGAGAGAATTAGAGTTCTACATTCTATGTTATTTACTGTAGGTGAGGGGAGATAGCATTAGAATGTAGAACTCTGATACTCTCTCTCACCACACCTACAGTTCAGAACATAAAATMAAATGTAGAACTCTGATAGTCTCTATGTTCTGCACTGTAGGTGTGGTGAGATAGAATTACAATGTAGAACTCTTATACTCTCTATGTTCTGCATTGTAGTTGTGGTGAGATAGAGAGTATCAGAGTTCTATATTCTAATTCTATCTCACCATACCTACAGTGCAGAACATAGAATTAGAATGTAAAAGAATGATGATTCTCCTTCCAACTCAGCAGACAGAGATACATGCAATAGCATTAGAATGGTGGACCAGCAGCCATTTTGAGTGAACCATGTAAAGTGTTAATGTATGTTACTTGATGATACCACACCATGTCAGAAACAAAGTAAGTCACAGCAAGAGAAGCCTAAGCAGTGGTCATGCAGGTAGTCTAGTGGTTATGAGTGTTGGGCCAGTAACAGAAAGGTTGCTGGTTCAAGTTCCTGAGCCCACTAGGTGAAACATCTGTCAATGCACTTCATCCTAATTGGTCCTGTAAGTCTGGATAAGAGTGTCTGTTAAATGACTAACGTGTAGATAGAGATGCAAATAAATGTGTTTCTCAGTGAGGTCCCACCCAGAGAGAAGCATAGGGGGACCTGAGGAGGAGAAGGGTGGGAACATGTTCAGAATAAATCCATTAACTTTTACTTGGTCACAATCCCGGATCCGGGAGCACCCTCATCAGTAATAAAAACGCCTGACTAGGCATAGCCTAGCATGCGCCACAAGTAGAATACTAGCATCTAAATATCATGAATCACAAGTCCAAGACACCAGGATGAATCCAGCCATCATTTCCGATTTTTAAATGTTTACAGGGAAAAACACAATATGTATTTCTATTAGCTAACCACCATAGCAAAAGACTCAACCGGCATATTTCACAATTTTTTTTCACGCATAAGGTAGCTATCACAAATTCGACCAAAATAAAGATTAAATAGTCACTTAACAAGAAACAACTTCATCAAGATGACAGTCTGATAACATATATTTTGGTATAGCATATGTTTTGTTCGAAATATGTGCAATTTCAGGTATAAATCCATAGTTTTACATTGCAGCCACCATCACAAAATCTCACCAAAGCAGGCTAGATAACTACAGAGACCAACTTGAAATAGCTAATACTCATCATAAAACAATTTATGAAAAATACATGGTACAGGCAATTAAAGACAAACATCTTGTGAATCCAGCCAATATTTTCAGATTTTTTAAGTGTTTTTACAGGGAAAACGCACAATATAGCATTATATTAGCTTACTACAATATCCAACCACACAACAGCATTGATTCAAGGCAAACTCGGTAGCGATAGTGACAAAACCAGCAAAAGATATTAATTTATTTCACCTAACCTCATAAACTTCATCAGATGACAGTCCTATAACATCATATTACACAATACATATTATGGTTGTTTGAAAATGTGCATATTTAGCGGCACAAATCGTGGCTTTACAATTTGAATACGTAGTGAAAATGCAGAAATATTGTCCGGAGAAATCTTGGAGAGGCAACTATTTAATCAATAACAATCATAAACTTTACTAAAAAATACATGTTGGACAGCAAATTAAAGATACACTAGTTCTTAATGCAACCGCTGTTGTAGATTTTTTAAAATAACTTTAGTACGACAATACAGCTTACGTTATAGTGAGACAGCGCCCAAATCTGGGCGGATAATTTACGTCTAAACATTTTCGACAGAAATACGAGAATAACATCATAAATGGTTCCTACTATTTGATGAGCTTCCAACAGAATCTGTTACAAGTGTCCTTTGTCCAGAATAATCGTTGTTCGGTGTAGAATGTCGTCTTCATCTGTAGAACGCTAGCCAACCGCTAGCCATGGCAGCACAAGAAGTGTCCAACTCACCATAACGCATAACAAAGAAAAATACCGAAATCGGAATAAACGATATAAACTGATATTAAGTCATTTATATCACGAGTCACAAACCCGGATCCGGGATCCCCCCCACTCACATAAAGCTGACTAGCATAGCCTACCTAAAGTTACAAGAACACATGCGTCGACGTCAGGCTCCACCGAACGACCGCATCAGTCGCCCGTCCACATCCCCGGACTACCGCCACGACCACCAGCATTCGGCTAAGAGCTAACTGCTGACCCACATCTAGTCGACCATCACGTTCAACGACGGTTCCATATATAACGCGTCCTAATCCATGAAATCACTAAGTCCAACGACCCAAATGAAAGATACGTCTTGTGATTCAAGGCATCATCTCTGATTTTTTAAATGTTTTAGCAGGAGAAGACAAAATATGTACTAATCTATTAGCTAACCACAGTTATGAAGACACCACTTTTTTTATCCCATTTTTTTGTTACTGCATCAGTCGCTATCACAGAATTCGACCAAATAAAGATATAAATAGCCACTACCAGAACAAGTTCTCATCAGATGACAGTCTGATAACATATTTATTGTATAGCTAAGGTTTTTGTTAGAAAAATGTGCATATTTCAGGTATAATATCATAGTTTACAATTGCAGCCCCCATTACAAACTATCACTAAATGACTAGATAAAACTACAGAGACCATCCGTATTAAAGCTAATTACTTCATTCATAAAACATTCTTAAAAATACACGCGTAAGCAGATGAAAGACCAAGATCATCATGTTGAATATAGCCATAATGTCAGATTCTGTCTAGATTGTTTTACAGCGAAAACACAATATAGGCGTTTATCTTACGCTTACTACAATGTCAGTCACACAGTAGCATTGATCAGCTCAAAATAGGCAATTGAACTGTTATAAACCACCAATACGCTATAATTTTTTCACGTCACTACTTCTCAGAATTCTTCAGAATACAGTCTCTGTAACATCCATATTATACACAATGCATATAGTGTTGTCGAAAATGGTACATAATTTTGCCGACCAATTCGTGGTTATCACCAGTGTCTTAGTGGGAAAAAAATCAGCCTCAATCTGTCGCGGCGCCTATTTTGGAAAGGCACCTAACTCTTATCGAAGACTCTTCATAAACTTGACAAAAAAATACAGGTTGGATAGCAATTGAAAGAGAAATTAGTTCTTAATGCAATCCTGAATTACATTTTTTAAAATTAACCTACTGCGCAATACTGGGTACATACAGGGTGGCGATAGCGCAACGCTACATGGAAATAATGGCGTCTAATACATTTTTCTTTTTCAAACAGAACACGTTTTAATCAGCATAAATAGTACCTACTATTAGCTGAACTCCATCAGAATCTTGTGACAGGTGTCCGTTGGCCCAAAATAATCGTTGCTGGGTTGGAGAATGTTTCCCTCGACGTTGCAATTAGCAGTACAGAATCGCATTCGAGAGAGAGACCACCCACGTTTCTACAGCGCCATGGAAATAAATACCTGAAAATCGCCAATATACTGACCTAAACTGGTATAATATCGGTTCAAACATAACAAGATTATGATGTCTTTAAAGCCTATAGCGAAAAAAACAGAGCCGGATACTTCTAGGAGCTAAAACCAGACGTTCTAAAAAGACATGCCAAGACCCTCTTTCGCCGTCAGCGCGAAGTCCAAAGGTCGGACACCTCGCGTTCGCAACTCAATTTAAAAACTTTGGAGAATACGTAGGCTCACGTCATTTCAACTCTCCCTATTCGCTAACAGCCAGGGGAAGGCGTATGCAGTGCATCTCAACCAATAGAAGACAGGCAAAGTTAAAGACAGGTCTCAAAGCAGATGATAAAATTTCCCATTCTCACACAGACATAGGAAAAGTGCTCTAAGTCGAGTTCTGTTTCACTTACAGACATAATTCCAACGGTTTTAGAAACTAGAGAGTGTTTTCTATCCAATAGTAAGAATAATATGCATATTGTACGAGCAAGAATTGAGTAGGAGACCGTTTACATTGGATACACATTTGTGCTATGTCGAAATAGCACCCCCCTAGTGGCAAGAAGTTAATATAACTAGTTGATGATGTTTTTAACACATATATCAAATAAAATCAGAGCCGGATATATCTAACGTCTATAACGAAAGCTTTTCAGAACGCAATCCTGAGGTCCGTCTTGCGCCAAGCCCGAACGGTGAAAAGACTAGACCCACGGTTCCAAGAGCTCTTGTTCGGCCTCAGATAGAGCTATACACCCCATTCCAATTCTCAATGCCTACTGACATCTAGTGGAAGGCGTATGCAGTGTATGTAGACCCATAGATTTCATGCAAATGAATAGGCTGACCCAGGAACAGAGCCCCCGATTTCTAATTTTTCAGTTCCTGACAGGAAGTTTGCTGCAAAATGAGTTCTGTTTTACTCACAGATATAATTCAAACGGTTTTAGAAACTAGAGAGTGTTTTCTATCCAATAGTAATAATAATATGCATATTTTACGAGCAAAAATTGAGTACGAGGCAGTTTAATTTGGGAACGATTTTTTACAAAGTGAAAACAGCGCCCCCCCTATTGAGAAAATGTTAAAACAACCTTATAACAAAACAAAGTTATGGTTRTAAATGGCCAATAGGGCTCTGGTCAAAAGTAGTGCACTATGTAGGAATAAGGTGCTATTTGGGACAGTCTATAGAACCTATAAACATAGGTATGTATACTCACATTAAATTATGTATAATTTAGATGTGGAATAACCAAACAACAGACTGGGTGTGATTTCAGTYAACTAAGCTGGTCTGTAATGATGAGATAACCTTGTCTGAGACCTGGAGAMTCATGTTAGCTAATAGGTGCTAATGCCTAGACTTTAACTCAGTGGACTAGCATGGTCTAGAATCACACTAACAACCCAGGTATGATACCCAGAGGGGAGGAGAGTTCCACCACCAGAGTCCTGAGAGGAGGAGAGGTCCACCACTGGAGTCCTGACGGGAGGAGGGGTCCACCACTGGAGTCCTGACGGGAGGAGAGTTCCACCACTGGAGTCCTGACGGGAGGAGAGGTCCACCACTGGAGTACTGACGGGAGGAGAGGTCCACCACTGGAGTCCTGNGGGAGGAGAGTTCCACCACTGGAGTCCTGACGGGAGGAGAGGTCCACCACTGGAGTACTGACGGGAGGAGAGTTCCACCACCAGAGTCCTGAGAGGAGGAGAGGTCCACCACTGGAATCCTGAGGGGAGGAGAGGTCCACCACTGGAGTCCTGAGAGGGGAGCCGAGAACAGCCTGCATTGTGGTAATCTTCTCCAGCAGCAACGATCTCTGCATTTCCTTCAAAACTCAGATCATACATGAGAAAGAGAGAGAGAGACACAGATAGAGACACACAGAGAGAGACACACAGAGAGAGAGAGACAGAGAGACAGAAAACCAAACCTCAGCTTCGGACACATTGAGTTATCCAACTCTACTAGCACCAACTCCATCACGCTGGACCCTGACCCCTGTCTCCCCTCACCATGATCTGCAGGACCTTGCAGTTGAAGACCTCAGTGGAGGCCTCATCTCAGTCCTGATCCAGCTTTAACACCTGATCCATGGCCCTTTCTGCCTCACCATACAGCTGGAGAAAGAAAAGGGGAGGGAGGGMAGGAAGGGGGATAGGGTGAGAGGAGATAGTGGGGAGGGAGAGAGAGAGAGGATGGGGGAGAGACAGGAGATGGAGTGAGAGAGAGCAGGTGGGAAGAGAGGGTAGAGATAAGATGAGTGGGGAGAGGGAGAAGAGATTGAGAGTCATATTTCACTGAGAGACACACACACACTGTCAGTAATGTCCACGTTGACAGTAGAGAGCTCAGACACTGACCGTCAACCCATTCAGTGCACTCCCCTTGAGGAAGTATCCCTTTGGCCAATCAGGGGTTGAGCTGGATGGACTTCTGAGCATCTGATAGGGCAGAGGGGTAGAGCTCCAGACACCAGTAGCAGTATGAACCACATTCCCAAAGAACCAAAGAAATACAAGAAATTAGATCAAAGTAGAAAAGTCCATCCAGCCCTTTACCACCTAGTAACTATCTGTTGACCACTTACACGTACTCCTGCAGTAGTCAGGGAGCAACATACCCATACCCCCCCCCACACACACACACACACACACACACACAACACACACACACACACACACACACACACACACACACACACATAAAACATCTGCAATTTTCCAGCTACAATAGTCATTTACAACATTAACGTTAATGTCTACACTGCATTTCTGATCAATTTGATGTTATTTTAAATGGACAATTTTTTTTTGCTTTTCTTCCAAAACCAAGGAAATTTTAAGTGATTGCAAACTTTTAACGCTAGTGCACATACTGTATTTATCATTAGGTTAACAATCTAAATTCCAACATTTACTCAAAAGTTAAAGCTCATTGTCTCAAACCTTCTAGGCTATAAAGCATTATGATAGTAAGAGAATAGCATTGTGAGGCCTAGCTTGTTTTGATGCTGTTGCTCTTCAGTCCAGGTTCTGTGGTTGTTCTCTTCAGTCCAGGTTCTGGTGGGTTCCTCTCAGTCCAGGTTCTGTGGTGGTTCTCTTCAGTCCAAGTTATGTGGTGTTTTCTTCGTCCAGGTTCTGTGGGTTCTTTCAATCCAATTCTGTGGTGGTTCTCTTCAGTCCAGGTTATGTGGTGGTTCTGTTCAGTCCAGGTTTCTGTGTGGTTCTCTTCAATCCAGGTTCTGTAGTGGCTCTCTTCAGTCCAGGTTCTGTGGTGGTTTCTTCAGTCCATTGTTCTGTGGTGGGTCTCTTCAGTCCAGGTTATGTGGTGGTTCTCTTCAGTCAAGTATGTGGTGGTTCTGTTCAGTCCAGGTTCTGTGGTGTTCTCGTTCAATCCAGTCTGTGGTGTTCTCTTCAGTCCATGTTCTTGCGGTGGGTCTCTTCAGTCCAGGTTCTGTGGTGGGTTTCTGTTCAGTCCATGGTTCTGTGGTGGTTCTCTTCAGTCCGGGTTCATGGTGGTTCTCTTCAGTCCAGGTTCTGTGGTGGTTCTCTCCGGTTCCATAATGGGAGGCTCACAGCATCTATATGAGGGGCTGTGTCACTGGAGAGTCTCTCAATTCTGAAGAAGACACAGTGAAGGAGCACTTTACGAACCACCCTCAACATTTTATGTAAATTAATTTGCTTACTGTCTATGTTATTGGGATGAAATAACTTTGGATTGTCGGACATGATTACCTGTGTGTCTGCTGTGGCATCACTTCCTCCTGTGGATCTCCTGTAATGAGGGACAGAGTGAGTTCTGCTCTCTACTGACCTCTAGTGGAAGTTGATATGTTGTTATCCCTCTCTGTCCTCAGAGCTGATATTATGGATGGTGTATCTCTGTCCAGAATGTCTCATCGACATGTTCTTGTATTTTGTCTTGTACCAGATGTATTTGTCCACAGGTGGGTTGGCATTACTGCTGCAGGTCAGAGTCACTGAACTGCCCTCCACTATTCCACCAGAGGGACTGACTGACACTGAGGTGTTCTTTGGGCCATCTGGATAACAGACAAAGTAAAAGTTAGCCTTCTCATTATGAAATGGTGTAAGTATAAAGAACTGTGAAATCAACAACCATTAATCTAAATGAAATAGTAGCCCTATTTCATGTCTGTTTCACTAAACATCAACACTGACCAATAATGTATTGGATGATTTTGACAGACTTTAAAAGTGTGTTAGTCACACTCACACACTGCAGGAGAATTGATGCCTTTTACAGCACAGTAGAAGCTGTCTTCAGTATTAAAGTAGACTGAGTATGAGGGGGAGGAGTCCTCTTGTACATTCTTGCTGTTCCTGGACCAGATGTAGGTGGGGTTACCAGTCAGAGTACAGGTGGTGCTACAGGTCAGTGTCGTTGACCACCATGTAGTGGTCACCTTCACCTGCAGGTCTGGAGTAGATAACAACATTAAAACCCTCAATGACCTGTTGTCTAGTTCAAATGAGGCAGGAGTGGACGTTCTCAAATCATCAACTCAGACATTCCTATTATACCATACATTCATATTAATTATATTTACATTTACATTTACATTTAAGTCATTTAGCAGACGCTCTTATCCAGAGCGACTTATATTATTTCAATACAAATCAAGACAATTTTCCAGAAACAACTAAACAGATCAACACTATATATAATATAACTGTACCTGTAACAGACAGAGTGACTCCAGGGCTACCAAAAAATTTCCCTCCGGTCTGATCTGTTATAAATCTGAACATGTACATAGCTGAGTCATTCTCTCTCAGGTGTGTGATTGTCAGGGTGTTTCCATTCGTCTTATCACTACGGTACGTCACACGACCTTTGTAGTCTGGGTCATCTAACAGACTCACATAATTCTCCACATCATACATTTTAGTGAACCACAAGGTTGATGTGACTGTACCACTGGGATATGTGTAAGAGCAGGTCATCTCCACTGTTGACCCCTTCAAGGTACAGATACTCTGAGTGGTGTATGTAACACTCCAGCCATCCTGCCCCAGTACCACTGAAACACAGTTAGACATCACAAGGACGTTACATTAAGTTCAAGGTCTTTTGACTCACATTAACACTTTGTTCCATAGTTGCTGAGTTGAGACATAGATACTCTTTGGTTGAGTGTGAATGGAAACCACAGATAAGCTTTGCTCAGTGATGCGAGGAAGAAAACTGTTTAAAGTGAAGTGGAGATGCCAAATGTGTCGCCAGTAGAACATAAAATGGTTATGCTTTTAGAAATGTCTGTAGATTGACAAACAGAGCAACTTAAAGATAAGAATGATAACATACCGGTCACAGACCAGAGAAAGACCACCAACACACTTCCTGCTGTTCTCAAGGCCATTGTTGCATCTCCCACCCTGCAGTCTTAGAAACATAAAAAACAACTCACTCTATAGTTGGTGAATAACTCCACCTGATACATTGAAGTATAAACTGTAAATGGGGTACAGGTCCTCATTACTGAAAATGAACCAGGCTCATATTGTGTTGTATTGTGCTTAATCTTGGTTACCCAGATGCAAAATCACCTCCGGATAGTTTGGGGGCGTTAACAATGGAAGGAAGCGAAGTCTCTTCCCTCGTAAATGGAAACTCACTGTCAAATCACTCTCTTCCGCTAATTTCACCCTTTTTTTATCATGGCTACATGGATACAATAAATTCATCATCATCAACAACAACAACAATCACTTATTGAACAGATCTGTAGAACTGTAAACACATATTTCTACATTGATTGTTCTGAAGCTGTTTTATTCTCAGAACCCCAAATATAGGAGGATAAATGTTCAATCCTCTACGGTCCATCAAGCTGTACAGCAGCCTAAAGACTGACCACCAGGTTTTCAATGATAAATCTTATCCCCACCTGTGAGGATAAACAGAGGGTGACTACATTACACACCACACACACACACACACACACACACCACACACCACACACACACCAGCACACACACACACACAACACACACACACACCACAACACACACCCACACACACACACACACACACACACACACAACACACCACTGGAAAAGCCTTAAGCCTCAACTCTACTGACCTCTAGTGAAGTTGAATATGTTACAATTACAATTTTGCCAGTTACAGTTTTTATTACAATCGCTAGGACCACTCTCTCAATACTTAGGTCACTTTTTCAAAACTCTTCACACAGTTCTCCTAACCAACTTTCTGCTTGGACACAGACAGTTAATTTCACATCCAAAATGCCACTTAAAACTACCAAAACA
This sequence comes from Salvelinus sp. IW2-2015, assembly GCF_002910315.2. Lineage (NCBI taxonomy): Eukaryota > Metazoa > Chordata > Actinopteri > Salmoniformes > Salmonidae > Salvelinus > Salvelinus sp. IW2-2015. The sequence goes on from NW_019944973.1 coordinate 163,699, forward strand.
CTTCATACATGTCTCAAACAACTCATTCTTCCATAACACTAGCAAAGGTTTCACCCAAACAAGCACACTTTGTCCCTCATAAAACAATGACCTTAAAACACACTAACAACATTGTAGCATTACACAATGTTTTGTTTTGTCAAATGCCTTACAAAACAAGAATGACACCTCTCTACTTTTTAGAATCAATGCAGTTATGTACAGGAATAATCACAGGCAATATTGCTTCAATATGTTTTATGTCATTTTTGGCATGAGTGATTCCAAAATACAAGAATGTGTATATACACAATCTACCGATACAGATACAGTTAGGCAATACTAGTCAAACCCTGTCTTATGCATTTGGCACAGTTCTATCCACATCACATCTATGTATAGATGTCAAACCCACTCACTTTCATCTGTCCTGAGGGCCTACGATAAAATCTGCTGTGTCCACACATACATTTGAAATCCTTTATTTGAAGCAATAATAAAAAATAAAAGGATAAAACATTTAAGCCCTTATGTACGCATAAGCCTATCTTTTTGAAGCATACAGTAGCCCTGTTTGTTTTCCATCAGACCCAATGAACACACCAGCTCAGCCAAAATCCACCTCAGCTTAGCACCCTCCACCCAGGCGTGTCAAGCACACGAGGGCTGCTATTTAAGCAGATTCTCTGTAAAGACCTGCTCTATGTAGTAGTTTAAATGAGCAGCCACTTCCACAAATGAGACCCTCCCCTGCCTCTCCCAACAACAAACTATATCTGGTGTATTGCACACAGGAAACACAATCATCATCAAACATTAAAACCACAATTTCCCCTGACACAAGAATGTTTATGCATGTGTGCGTGGTGAAGCTACTTGTCTCACCTCGCTGGCTATCAGGCAAGCAAGTGGTCATGTCTAGCAATGTACAAATCCCCACCCCCACCCCCCCCCCCCCCACCCCCCCCCCCCCCCCCCACTACACCACACACACACCACTCAGTGTTACAATGTTTGTGTGTCTGATTTTAACCTGTAAATCATCTGCATTCACATGAGAATCAAACCCACTCCTACACTGAGACACTTATGAATACTGGCCCTGAGTAACAACCAAAACACAGCTCAAACATAACAAACAAGGTAAATATACATATATCATATATGGACTTCATGACTAAAAAACAAATAACCAAAAACTACATTTCAAGTATCAAGAGTACTTTAACACTGATTGAAGGGTGAGAGTTCTTTGACATGAGTCAAATACTAGTACGTGAGATGGGAACTGCTATAAGTGTGGTGTTTGTGGTTTATACAATTATAGTAGTCAAACAAGTAAAGCTGATTACAGAACTGTCCTTCTCCTCTTTAAGACATTAAACATGCATAGGACCAGAACAGCATGTCAGAAGAAAGAGCGTTACTGTATCTTAAAATGGTTCCTACTTTCTAAAATGGACAACATGTCCCCCATTTCCATTTATATTTAAATACAGACCATGATAACAATATGTTGACTATTCTATATGAATGTTATTATAATCTTGAGGAATTGTTTCGCCTTGGTCTCGTCTGAGTTCTACCCTGGACAGGAAAGTTCCATTTACCATTTGTCCAGTTCCATGATGTCATTCATTCTATTCTAACCAAACACATTCAATTACAACTCCTCATTCAGCCTGCATCAAATGGTACTGGAAGGTTCCAGTGTTCTAGACTAGAGTCACTGATCTCAATCTCCCATTCTTCTATCTTCTGACATTCTCAAACATACTGCCACCATCCTAATAATAATGTCCTCATAATAGTTGCGAGCTTAAATAACACATTTACATAACTGACAATACATCAGATAGAATGGTGAAACACAACACTGTCTACTTGACAAAGCTCACAATTTAATCAACAAACACTGATGTCTGTCATAGTACACATGCCACTATCTATTATGTTACACTGTTGCACCCTTGTGTCACATGATACATTGTGCGAGGATAGTTTACATCCTACTGATAGCTAGGCTCAGTAATGAAATTCTTTAGTGTATTCATATCAGAGCCTACCAATCTAAGTGCCTTCCATCATAGATATCTGATTCATATGTCTTGGCCTGTTTCCATATAACAGTATATTGCGTTCATGGTCAAGTGCTGTAGCCAAGATGGTTAATTAGCCTATATATAAGTCTAATGTGGCCTGTTATCATAATGAATGTAGCTTATCATACTAATGTAAATGACCTGTTATCACATAATCTAGTAGCGGATCTAACTAATGTAGCCTGTTATCATATAGTAGTCTAATGTAGCCTGTTATCATACTATAGTTAATGTAGCCTGTTATCCACATTATAGTCTCTAATGTAGCCTGTATACTCATATATAGTCTAATGTGCCTGTTATCATATATAAGTTGAATGTAGCCTGTATCCATATATAGTCTAATGTGCTGTACCAATTAGTTATGTACCTATCATATAGAGTCTAATGTGCCTGTTATCAAATATATATAATGTAGCCTGATTATCCAAATAGAGTCTAATGTGGCCTGTTATCCATAAATATAGTATATGTAGCCTAGTTATCCATATACTATGAGTCTAATAGTAGGCCTGTTATCCAGTATAGTTATGTAGCCTCGTTATCCATATATAGAGTCTAATGTTACTGTTATCTCATACATATTTAATGTAGCTGTTATCCATATAGATCAATGTAGCCTGTTTCGTATGTAATTAGCCTTTACTCCATATATAGTCTAATGTAGCTGTTATCCATATATAGTCTAATGTAGTCTTAATCCATATATAGTTCTAATGTAGCCTGTTATCATATATATAGTCTAATGTAGCCTGTTATCCATCTATAAGTCTAATGTGCCTGTATTCCCATATATAGTCTATACTGTAATTTTATGCCAATATCCATATAGCTAGTGCTATATCCAAATAATTTCTAATTAGCTTTCTTATATCCATGTAGCGTACAGCTGTTAGTACCTCCATATATAGTCTATCTAGCGACTGTTATCACATAATATTCTAATTAAGCCTGTTCCCATATATATGTCTTAATTTAGCCTGTTATCCATATATAGTCTAATGTAGCCTGTTATCATATATAGTCTAATGAGCATCTTTATCCATAATAGTCTAATGTAGCCTGTTATCCATATATAGTCTAATGTAGACTTTTATTCCATATATAGTTTAATGTTGTGGGTATTCTGCACAGACCCTTCACCGTGCCTGCCACTTTAAGAGCACATCACAGTCAGGAAGAGGAAATAAAGCTCTTCTGCTCTCTGTTGAGTGTTGGTTGTGCACAGTTGTGGTGCAACTCTGCAGAAGGCTTGTTTATTTCAGCGTCTTAGTTTGTAAAGTGTTAAGTCGATCGCCGGTGTTACCTCTCTAGGTCGTGGTTTTAAAAATGCTTGTTTTTCCAGACGTTGAATTAGGTTCACTTTAGGTTCTGAATGAAAGATGAAAAGACGTTATTTATAGACGTCTGTGTTTGGCCAAATGAAAGCTGTCCAGACCGGGCAAATCTCAACAAACACCGACGTCTATGATTGTTCAGATTTGGTCCGGCAGACCAAAAACCAACGTCCGTGAACGTGGAAATCAGGCCGGTCCAGAATGCACCAAAAAAACATCCAGTCCAGACAGGACCAAAAAAAGGACCTCCAAGAGGTGTCAGTGTAGGACGGTGCTTAATGAGGTATAGCCTACAGTGTTGTCTGAAATTAATTTTAGGAATGCTCATCTAGTGTTGTAGCCTACCATTTGTAAAACCACCAAGAAGACTGCCAGTTCGACATGACCAAAAAATATGTCCAAAAGATGTCGCCTGTGCTTACGGGGTGTTTTTCTACCATGTCGAGCCCACAATAGGAATTTAATGAATGACCATCCATTTTGTAGGTCCACCGTTTGTAAAACAGCCACTTCATCAACTTAATTAGTCCTGATTCCTGTGACTAATCAATTTGGCAAATTAAGCTCTAATTTCAGCTACCCAACTTTATCAAGAGGAGTTATCCTGAGCCTATTTGCAGCGGCAAATACAGAAATATATTTTTCTCTCTCACTATGATCAGCTTAGTAAAAACATTGAAAGATTTGTATCCTTTGAAACCACTGATCATGACAATTATTAGCCCACGGGATGAATCTCCTGGACAGCATGACTAGCCTGTTGTCCAGACCTATTGTCTATTTTACTTTGACCTGTCCTGTTTTTAGAATATGTTGTTTGTTAAGTGTCAGCTTATTTTTTATGTGGGCGTCATTAGGTTAGGCAAATAATCGGAGAAACCTGATGTAAAAAGTTCCCGAAAAGGCCACATATTCTTTATACCAAATGTTATATCTGCTGCATATTTTTTGCAGAATGTGGTGGAGCGCTGCAGTGATCGTCTCTCCAACAGCACCGGGAGAGGCAGCTGGGAATGGACAATAACATATTTTGCATCCCTGTCGTTGACAAAGCGGTTACTGCCTATCACAGTGGAATCAGTCCTCACCTAAAAAACCCACTGGTTGAGAGAAATTGTCTTTCTTTTTAGGCAGAATTAGTGAGGTTTTCTGTGTTGTTGGATGTGGTTCTTGGCAGTTTAGCTCAGAAAATGCTGCCCCTTCAATCTGCGCCATAGGCCTAATCCTATGCAGGCCGGCCTTGTGTTTTCATGTTAATACTACTCCTAAACACAACCACCATCACTGTCTCCATGTAATCTACTCCAACCCGCCATCCTTCTCATGTTATACTACCCTAACCAACCCACCATCACTGTGTCTCATGTTAATATACTCCTAACACAACCCACCATCACTGTTGGGTCTCATGTTTAACACTACTCCTAAACACAACCCACCATCACTGTGTCTCATGTTACACTTATCCTAAACACACCCATCCATCACTGTGTCTCATGTTACAAATACTACTCCCAAATGTAACAGTTTATAACTTTAAAACCGGTCCCCTCGCGCGAACAGGACTTTCTGCACACATCAACAACGGTCGCCCATGAGCGTCGGTTACCGCATCGCTCCACAAAGGCGCGGCCCTTGCAGAGCCAGGGGAAACCCTACTTCAGGTCTCAGAGCAAGTGACGTAACCGATTGAAATGCTATAGCGCGTACCGCTAACTAGCTAGCCATTTCACATCCGTTTACACAAACACAACCCACCATTCACTGTATCTTCATGTTAACACTACTCCTAAAGCTCTTACGGAAGTATCCACTCAATCACTCTTTACTCCTACTTTCACTCAAACAAAAAAGTCTCCCCAACAAATCCATTGCTCTCAGAGGCCTCAAAATAATATGCACCAAGTCTTATACTTGAAAACCACGTCATTTTAAACTCACCGAAGACGAAAAAAGAGGAAAATTACTACTTTAAAATGGAGACCAGCCTCAATGGCACTTGCCCATGCTGCACAAATTAACATGTTCTTTTCTGGCACTTAAAAATGCATGCAAAATATTTAACCCAAATACATGAAAAACACCATCCAAATATCTACGCATAGATTCACATGCAAAGCATAATTTTTACACAGAAGGTTCTATGTTTAGTCTACATTATGTATGTCTAGTGTTAACAGGCAAACAAACTGTATGTAGTTTACATTATGTATGTCTAGGTTAACAGACAAGCAAACTGTAAGTAGGTCTACATTATGTATGTCTAGGTTAACAAACAAACACACTGTATGTAGGTCTTACATGATGTATGTCTAGATTAACAGACAAACAAAAACTGTATGGTAGGTCCTACATTATTGTTATGTCTAGGTTAACAGACAAACACACTGTGTGTAGGTCTATATTATGTATGTCTAGGCTACAGACAAACAAACTTATGTAGTCTACATTATGTATGTCTAGGTTAACAGACAAACAAACTGTATGTAGGTCTACTTATGTATGTCTGGTTAACAGCAAACACACTGTGTTGTAGGTCTACATTAGATATCTAGGTAACAGGACAACAAAACAACAACATAAAAATATTGTCAGAGTTTGAATAGTTGCAAGCCCTGCAAAAATTTGAATTGTCAGGCAGGCAGAAGTTGATGACTAGAAACAGATGATACTTGAGAAGATAGACATCATCAAGCATTACTTACAGTGTGAGGGAGAGAGAGGGGAGGTGGCTTACTGTCCAAGGAAGAGGAATGAAAACAGAAGGGATATGAACATCTTCATGGAGAGAGAGGGGAGGTTGAGCTTACTGTCAAGAAGAGGAATGAAACAGAATGGTATGACATCTTCATGAGGAGAGAGAGGGGAGGTGCTTACTGTCCAGAAGAGAATTGAACAGAAGGGTTGTGACATCTTCATGAGGAGAGAGAGGGGAGTGAGCTTACTGGTCAAGAGAGAATTGAAAAGCAGGGTGTGGACATTCTTCATGAGGAGAGAGAGGAGTGAGCTTACTGTCAAAAGAAGAGAATGAAACAGCAGCCCCCCCCCACCTGTGTGTGGACATTCTTCATGAGGAGAGAGAGGGGAGGTAGCGACTGTCCAAGAAGAGAATGAAAACGAAGGGTATGAACATTCTTCATGAGGAGAGAGAGGGGAGGTGGAGCTTACTGTTCCCAGAAGAGATATGAAAACAGAATGGTATGAACATCTTCATGAGGAGAGAGAGGGAGAGGGGAGCTTACTTGTCCAAAGGAAATGAACAGAGGGTATGAACATCTTCATGAGGAGAGAGGAGGGAGGTGAAGCTTATGTCCAAGAAGAGAATTGAACAGAAGGGTATGAACATTCTTCATGATGGAGGAGAGAGGGGAGGGGAGCTTACTGTCCAAGGAAGAGAATGAAACAGAAGGGTTATGAACTCTTCATGAGGAGAGAGAGAGACTTTACACCCCTAGAATGTCTGCTTGATGATGTCATAGGTACTTGTATTTCTTATTGGTGGCTACAATATGGAGAGGGATAGATGGGTCCCTCCTGAGAGGTTTGAGAAAACACTAGTTCTGGTGGGGTGGTGTTCATTCCCCAAAACATGTTGCTAAAACTGTATTTTGGTTTTTATAACCACCGTCAATACATAGCGCTTTCTGAATAATGGACATTACATTATAATGACACTACATCTGATTTATACAACTGTATTGTTATTATTTAATTAATTACAACTGATTGACATATAAAACAGTAAGTAATTTGTACACTCAGCTTCCCCACATACTGAGAGGATACAGAATATGTCTTTTTACATTGATATTAGCACTTGCTCTGTGTTGTGTGTGGTGTGTGTGTGTGTGTGTGTGGTGTGTGTGTGTGTGTTGGTGTGTGTGTGTGTGTGTGTGTGTGTGTGTGTGTCTGTGTGTGTATGAACAGTGCTTGGTGTTGATCTTGACAGTTTATCTCCTGACATAATTGTAGCAGGTCTGACTAGCCTACAGCCTAGACACTCAAATTGCTACGTGGTTCAATGGCGCCGGTATGTGTCCAATAGGCAAGAAATAACATCCAAATTGAAATAGTCATGAATCAATGTATTTAATAGTTCATTCATGGCTTTATTGTCACAAAAAAATTTTTTTTTTTTTAAAATTATTTTCTACATGATGCTGAATATGATGTTTATCCTGTATTGACACTGAACCACACTGTAAAACGCTGCAAATGTAAAAATCTTTGATGTATCTAAATATGTAATAATATTTTTAAAATTAATAAAAACAAGTAATATCATGACCACTGAACAATAATGGTATTACGTAATATAAAATGTGGATAAAAAAAAAAAAAAAAAAAAAAAAAAAAAAAAAATTATAAAAATTGTCTGACAGCAATACCAAAAGTAAATCATCAATTAAAACATCAGAGCAACTTTGGTCCAGGTTCTTCCCGAGTGGCCCAGTGATCAAAGGCACTGCATCACAGTTACTAGTGCCACAAGAGATCTGGTTCGAGTCCAGACTCTTGTTGCAGCCGGCCGTTGACCGGGAGAGACCCACGTGCAGTGGGTAATTGGCCCAGCGTGGTTCCAGGTTAGTGTGAGTTTAGTCGGCAAGGATGTCCTTGTTTCCATCGCGCCTAGCGACTCCTGTGGAGCCGGGTGGACACGGGTTGCACGGTGTTTCCTCCGACACATTGGTTTGCTGGCTTCCAGGTTCAGCGGGCCAGTGAGGCTTGGTGGGTTTTGTTTTGGAGACGCGTGCGCTCTTGACCTTCGCCCTCTCCCGAGTCCGTATGGGAGTTGCAGTGGAGAGGACAATGCTGTAACTACCAATTGGATAGCACAAATTGGGGAAAAGTAAAAAAAAAAATTTACTGTACATGCTAACATTAGACTATATATGGACAACATGCTACATTAGACTATTTATAGATAATTAGGCTACATTAGACTATATATGAATAACAGGCTACATTAGACTATTATATGGCATAACAGGCTACATTTAGGACTATATATGCATTAACATCTACATTAGACCTATATATAGGATAACAGGCTACATTAACTATTATAGGATACGGCTACATTAGGACTATATATGGATAACAGCTACATTAGAACTATATATGCTTAAACAGGCTACATTAGACTATATATGGACAACAGGCTACATAGGACTTATATGGATAACAGGATCTCTCTCT
>NW_019944973.1:175290-179523 GCF_002910315.2 Salvelinus sp. IW2-2015
ATCTAAACAATTAAAAACCCAATGGAAAATACTTTAAATATGGTAGGCGTTGATGTGAAATGATGGGTTTTTGGGGGAACGTGTTGCCTCTTCTGCAATTTATTCCAAATGTTAACAAGGTTTTTAGTTCCCCCTTCCTGTCTTCCTCTCTTCAGACCCGCAAGCAAGCCACGAAAGCTGCGGAGGAAGCCCACTGTGGCCCTAAAACAGTCAAGTCATCAAACCTTGAGATGTCCATTGTTGGGTTGGTAGGAAATGACATCACTAGTGGTCACGGGGGTCAACTGTTTTGCATATTGATGACATCTCCTACAATAAGCAGCAGCATATGAATGACCTTAATGCAGAATATGGTCACAGGGTGGCAGCAGTGAGGCGGTTACATTTCACAGCAGCTTATTGCACATCCTTGTCTTGTTTCTGGTCTTGAGGCATGAATTACCTTAATTCAGAATATGCATTACTGATGACATCAACATTGTCTAATCCTCCAATGAGCACATGGCCGTAACTACATATGAGGACACCAACGTTCGGACCTCATTCACTTATTTCTCATTTGAAAATAGTAAGAATAGCCTAATACAAATACTGTACACAATAAAGCAAATGAATTACGGATCAACATCTAAATATTGCTCCCAGCATTGATCAAAGCTTATATTCTTGATCTGACTAATCGCTCCTGCCTCTTTGTGAACAAGTGGATTCATTAACTGTGGTTTGTTCATTATGTTTGCCTGCTTCCCCTAGATCTGCCTCCCTGATTTGCTTTGTGCAGCACATTCACCATTCTCTCAAGTATCTAATTCCCCTTCTCGCGGCACAGGCCGAGGGCGACATGAAACTAAATACCCCAGCTCGCAGGTTGCTCTGCTGACAGTATGTTTGCGAGATGCCGGACAAAAGTTATTTTTTTAAACTGTCCCGCGACTCCTGCTGTGTCTACAGACATCCCCCAAACAACAAATCACTCTCAGAGAATGAGTGCACAACTGGTAAATAGTCTCTTATAGATACATTCTGTATGTCAGTCAGTCAGGTCGGGAGGATAGCTGCCGGCAGACACTTATATTGCAGTAACATTGAAGGGGTCTGGTTAATATTACATAGCCAGCTAGAAGGATGAAGTTAGAAGCTAACGTTAAACAGAGCCTACCTCAGCAGGAGTAAACCATACACTACTAAGTCCTTTACAGAGAGTAGGCTACTGAGACACAGTGATGTGGGGCTCAGTGGAAAGGCAGGCTGCAATGCAGGTAGAAGTAGAGGAGACATAGAGAGAGAGGAAGCAAGCAGAGAGAGAGGTTTTTACAGTGGTTCCCAAACTTGGAGTCGGGGCCCATGTGGGGTCCCCTGATAAAACTCTGTACTGATCTAATCAAACACTTTAGGAACATAAAAAATAAATGTTTCAATATGAACATCTCCACAGGACCTATCTTCCCTATATAGCTATATATATATATATATATATATATAAAGACATGTTTCAATATGAACATCTCCACAGGACCTATCTTCCCTGTAGTGCTACATTATAATACTAGCAACATGCAAACAGCACAGTGCTAAAAATGTCACACGTTTTTGTTTTGTCGCTGATTAGTGTGTTTGGTTGTAAATCAAGCAAACTTCTCCTTTAATGCTGTGTGTTCACAATGTGTTCACAATAAACTGTTGTTGATGCAGAAATATGCTCACTGGGTGGCCAGAAATCTGGGGAGGTTGGAATTTCACAGCAGCGTATTGGACATCATTGTTCCTGTTTCTGTGGTTGATGCAGGCTGGACGGTGGAGTACAGAGGCACATCCTGGTTTTGGAGTGAGAGAAGTGGACGCTGGCGTAGTGAACATCATCTGGTCATCTGTGGCGCTGTCTGTGCGCAGTAGAGTCATGCCAGGCCTGAGATGTTGTCATACACTGGACTAGTCTCCCTGATGAGAGAAGGACAGACAACATGAGGAGAGAAATGTTCCACAAAGATACACATCATCACAGTCATCTTCTGATTCCAACAGACTCACCTGTCTCTCATCTGCTGTGTCTCTTGGTGTTGGAGGTGGATGTGGAGACCTCTTCCTGTTTTGTACATTAATGAATGTATGAGTATCAATCAATTAATAAATAAATTACTTTTATTTTTATTTTTTTTAACCTTTATTTAACTAGGCAAGTCATTAAGAACATATTCTAATTTACATGACTAAAGTGAAATATATTAAAAATATGCAACTCACTCACCTGAACCACATGGTCCAGGAGACAGAGATTGAGAACACAGAAAACAACACTATTGTTTCTACAGCTCAGTCAGAACTATGTTTTTTCACCTACAATAAATAGAGATGAATGAGATAATGCATTCTTATAATCTAAAACAACCACATTATAGATATCAACACAAGCATTAATATTTTGGGAACTAAAATAATTCTGGTTTAGTGCTAGTAGTTGAGGAATTGGAGCGCCAGTTAGGGTTAGTTGAGTCATTCAGGGTTCAGCGTTAGAGTTAGTTAGAGGGTCACAGGGTTGGGTAGGGTGTTAGCCAACCAATTACACTTAGTAAAAACAAAAGTAGTAATTCAAGTACAAAACATCAATGGATTAGATCAGCTTATCGAACCTGTCAATTTGTATTAAGTATTGAAAGATGAACTTTACCGCTACACTGTCATCAGAGCTGTAGAGTTCATAGATCCTCTTCCATTCTGGGCCTCACAGTAATATTCTCCTCTGTCCTCAGAGATGATGTTAGTGATGCTGTAACTCTGTCCTGATCTTTGGGAGTATGTTCTTCTTGTACCAGGAGTATTTGTCCACAGGTGGGTTGCATCACTGCTGCAGGTCAGAGTCACTGAACTGCCCTCCACTATTTCACCAGAGGGACTGACTACACTGAGTGTTCTTTGGGCATCTGTGGACAATATGAACACATTGTTCAGACATAGTGCTTTACATGAGAGGCATCATGAAACTTGACTTATGATTGAAAAATAGAGTTTAAATGACTTTAAATATGTGTTGATTATCCTGTCAACAAGAGAAAGGCAAATTCTAGTTGTATTTCACTAACAGAATGTCACCAAGAAGACGACAGTAGAGAATCTACTCTCCTCATCTCTATTACTCTCATCGCTGCACATAGTATTTCGTCCACTGTCCCAGATTAGATTTGGTATGAGGAAGTGTTTTCAGAGCTCTTGCATGTAGCTCCATTCTTCTTGGACCTAGGTGTATTTGTCCACAGGTGGTTGCATCACTGTCTGCTAGTCAGAGTCACTGATCTGCCCTCCACTATTCCACCAGAGGGACTGACTGACACTGAGGTGTTCCTTGGGCCATCTGGTGTAAAAAACAGTGGATTTAAATATGTGTTTACATTTACAGCAAATATCTGTCRCTACAATGTTAGTATAGCAAACTAAAGGTTTAAACCCCAYGTACTTACATGTGACAGTGAGAGTCTCTTCAGGAGAAGGGAGATCCTCAAGGCCTTCTACAGAACAGGAGTATCTGCCTGTATCCTCACTGCTGACTGAGAGTAGGCTATAGACAGGAGAGTAGGTGTTGCTGTTTGGTATRGGCTGTCCATTCTTATACCAACTGTAGGCTGTGTTGKGKTCCAGTGTACATTTGGTTCTACATGTCAGTGTGACTCTCTCCCCCTCTGACACAKATGTAGGATCCATCWCCAACACAACATCTGGAGTAAAATGAAACAAATGATTATTCTCCTCCTATTTATGTCCTAATATGTGAAGTACTACACTTTTTTTTCTCTGTTACATACCACTACATGTCTGTATAACTGCCCTTAATAAGGTAATTGCAGTCATTTAATACATTTATTTAGCCAGGATAGTCAACTCTGTAATAATTCCACTGTTTTCCAGGAAGTCCTGGCTTCCAYAGAATAAATAAAAACACAAAATGCTCATTAGCATACAAAAGCATAGTAAAATCACAGCATACACTGAAGCACACACATCATATGCATTAGCATWCATACARAACCMCACTCAYATTACAGCGATCTACAGTTGAAGTCAGAGGTTTACATACACCTTAGCCAAATACATTTAAACTCAGTTTTTCACAATTCCTGACATCTCATCCTAGTAAAAATTCAGTTCGGATTCACCATTTATTTTAAGGAATGTGAAATATCATAATAATAGAGAGAGATATATTTCCGCTTTGTCAAACATTTCGGGTAGCATCCAAAGCTT
>NW_019944973.1:185740-203710 GCF_002910315.2 Salvelinus sp. IW2-2015
GGTAGGGGGCAGCATTTTCACGTTTGGATGAAAAGCATACCCAAATTTCAACTGCCAGTTACTCATCCCCAGGAGACAAGATATGCATATTATTAGTAGATTTGGATAGAAAACACTCTGAAGTTTCTAAAACTGTTTAAATTGTGTCTGTGACTATAACAGAACTTATTTAGCAGGCGAAACCCCGAGGACAAACAATTCAGATTTTTTTTGTTGAGGTCACTGTCTTTTCAATGTGTTTTCATTGGTGCAAGCAAGTGACTTGCTTGCAGTTCCTACGGCTTCCACTGGATGTCAACAGTCGTGAGAAATCGGTTGAGGTTATTCCTTTGTGTAATGAAGAAATATGGCCATCTTGAAGTCGAGGCACTCCAGGTGTCCTGGACATGCGCTTAAATCACACAGAAGGCATGCTACATAACGTTTTAATCCTGTATTGAACACATATCATCCCGTCTTCAATTTTATCCATTATTAAAACTTCTTGAGGATAGGGTGCAGAGTTTTCACTTAGGGAAAAATTGCGTGCGCAATTTCAACTTCGTGCTACTCATCCCCAGAATATAAGATATGCACATTATTAGTAGATTTGGATAGAAAACACTCTGAAGTTTCTAAAACTGTTTGAATCATATCTGTAAGTATAACAGAACTTATATAGCAGTCAAAACCCTGAGGACTAACTTTTTTATTGTTAAGTTCCTGTATGTTCAATGAGTTATCATGGGCCCACAGAATTCTAATCACTATCCACGCAGTTTCTACTGCTTCCACTGGATGTCRCCATTGTATGGAAAAAGGTTAAGGTTTTTCCTTAGTAAACAGAGAAAGATATTGACCCGGAAGTGGAGTGACGTCGTGTGTTTATGTTTGAGAGTTGAGCAAGACTTGAAAAGTACCGTGAGTTTGTTGATATCCTGTATTGAAAACAGATTGACCCGTCTTCAATTTGATCGATTATTAACGTTTACAAATACCTTAAGTTGTATTACAAAAGTACTTTGAAATGTTTTGGCAAAGTTTAGAGGTAATTTTTTWGATATTTTGTCGTGATTTTGCGCAAATTGAATGCTTTTTTTCCTGGTACAACGGCGCCAAATAAATGGACAATTTGGATATATATGGACGGAATTAATCGAACTWAAGGACCATTTGTGATGTTTATGGGACATATTGGAGTGCCAACAAAAGAATCTCGTCAAAGGTAATGCATGTTTTATATTTTATTTCTGCGTTTTGAGTAGCGCCGGCATGGTTGAAATTGTCAACAAAGAGAGTGTAGCCATTGCACTATCATCAGATAATAGCATCTTATGCTTTCGCCGAAAAGCCTTTTTGAAATCTGACATGTTGGCTGGATTCACAACGAGTGTAGCTTTAATTTGGTATCTTATATGTGTAATTTAATAAAGTTTGATTTTATAGATTTTTTTTTAAATCTGGCGCTCTACATTTTAACAGGCTGTTGGGACGCAAGCGTCCCGCGATCCCAGAGAGGTTAACGTTAAAAAACACCTAAAGTTGTATTACATAAGTAGTTTGACATTTTTTGGCAAAGTTTACAGGTAACCTTTGAGATATTTTGTCGTCACGTTTCAGCAAGTTGGAACCGGTGTTTTTCTGGATTAAACGCGCCAAATAAATGGACATTTTGGATATATATCGATGGAATTAATCGAACAAAAGGACCATTTGTGATGTTTATGGGACATATTGGAGTGCCAACAACAGAAGCTCGTCAAAGGTAAGGCATGAATTATATTTTTATTTCTGCGTTTTGTGTCGGGCCTGCAGGGTTGAAATGTTTTCTCTCTTTTGTTTACTATGGTGCTCAGATAATAGCATCGAATGCTTTCGCTGAAAAGCCTATTTGAATTCTGACATGTTGGCTGGATTCACAACCAGTGTAGCTTTAATTTGGTATCTTCATGTGTGATTTAATGAAAGTTTGATTTTATAGTAATTTTCATAGTCATTCATTTTAGTTTGGCACTCTGCATTTTCTCAGGCTTTTTGCCAAGTGATACAGTAGCGTCTTGCCTAAACTCAGATTTTTGGATATAAATATGAACTTTACCGAACAAAAAACACATGTATTGTGTAACATGAAGTCCTATRAGTGTCATCTGATGAAGATTATCAAAGGTTAGTGATTCATTTTATCTCTATTTCTGCTTTTTGTTATTGCTCTCTTTAGCTGGAAAAATGGCTGTCTTTTTCTGTGACTTGGCTCATACCTAACATAWTTGTTTGGTGTGCYTTCGTCGTAAAACCTTTTTGAAATCGGACACTTTGGCTGGATTTACAACAAGTGTAGCTTTAAAATGGTGTAAAATACTTSTATGTTTGAGGAATTTAWATTGTGGGATTTCTGTTGTTTTGAATTTGGCGCCCTGCAGTTTCACTGGCTGTTGACGAGGTKGGACGTCGCACATACCATAGAGATGTTTTAGGGATCCACCCCTTTTTTTCCCTATTTTAGCCTAAAGTGACATACCTAAATCTAACTTCCTGTAGCTCAGGCCCTGAAGTAAAGATATGCATATTCCTGGTACCATGTGAAAGGAAACACTATGACGTGTGTGGAAATCTGAAAGGAAGGTAGGCGAATATAACACATTAGATCTGGTAAAAATAATACAAAGAAAAAAACAACCTTTTTTTTTTGTACAATCATCTTTGAAATGCAAGAGAAAGGCCATAATTTACTGTACTATTCCAGCCCAGGTGCAATTTAGATTTTGGCCACTAGATGGCAGCAGTGTATGTGCAGCGTCAATGAACCATTGAATTTCTGTTCAAAATGTTGTATCAAGACTGCCCAAATGTGCCTACTTTGTTTATTAAAAGTGATTTGTGGAATTTYTTTCCTTCTTAATGCGTTTGAGCCAATTAGTTGTTTTGTGACAAGGTAGGGGTGGTATACAGAAGATARCCCTATTTGGTAAAAGACCAAGTCCATRTTATGGCAAGAACAGCTATTTAAGAATGTGTTCTTAACTGACTTACCTAGTTAAATAAAGGTTACATAAAAAAATTACAATTAAAAAAATAAGCAAAAAGGAACCACAGTCCATCAGTACTTTAAGGCATGAAGGTCAGTAAATGCAAAAACCATCAAGCACTATGATGAACCTGGCTCTCAACRCAGTTTCTCTGGGCCCTCCTGCAAGGTAAGCATTTTTTAAATATTGTTGCATGTTTACTTTTAATTTGGAATTACCTATCGTGTGGCTGAAATAGCTGAATTCACACATTTGAGGGGGTGTCTACATACTTCTGTATATATAGTGTTTACCAGAGATAAGAGACTGCTGATGTTGCAACCACACAACTCAAACGCCGGTTCACCAGTATGAATAGAAATCACAAACTGMTTTTTTGTTGAAGCCGTCGAGAACTGTTGTTTGCTAAATATAATTATTGTTTGCATCTGCCAATTGATTGGCTGTCCAGTATCCAGATGACCTGTCCCCAGAGCTTCCTCTGCAGTTCATATGTTTTCCCTTATACGGTTTCCCTGATGTTGCTACGGCAATCAAGCTGTTTTTACCATCCCTGTAACTATCGCTTCTGCAGAGAGATTGTTTTCTAAACTAAAACTCATAAACAACTACATAAGAAGCATTAGGCTCTCAGTCTGATATGAGCTTTTGAACCCCTGAGTAAGATCCACTCATTGCACTGGCGCCAACGTACCCTTGATCATGTCATTTGTTCACCAATATCCCCCTTGCAGAGGTGTCTGGTACACCAGTGTCTCGAACGAGATGATGTTTTCCGTTTTGCTCTACGTCCCCCACAAACATCACGGGACTCTGAAGTCCATGCCGATCTGCAAATTTCAGTCTGTAGCGTCAGAACAGTTTGGGCTACACATGAATATGTGAGCGTAATAAGGTGAGACGCTCACAAACACATATATGTCGGTTGTTTTGTTCTAGGACGGCCACAAGCCTCACAAGACTTGTCTGAAGGTAGCCCGGTACCAGTTAAAAATAATAATGGAAGTACTGTATAGAAGTAGTTAAGTGCCAAAAAAGGGTGTTAAATATTAGTCAGACACTTAATTTAACAACAATCTTCCTTTAGATACATTTTTTGACTATCAGTTTTGCAACGTGTGAATCTGTTATTCAATGGGTTTCTATGTGCTAAAAACATTAAGTCCAAATTCCCTAATGCCCTCAAAGAAGGGCAGCAATTGGAAGTTGGGTGAAAAATGAAAAAGATAAAAAATAATATCCATTAGAGCGAAGGAACCCTGTTCCAGGAGTGCCGCAGGTACTGCATGATTGTGTTCCAAACAAGCACCACACCTCACCAACTGAGATCATTGATCAGTTCAGTGATTGCCTAATTCTGAACACACACATTCCTCGCACATTCAATTGTAACATTTAACTTCTGCAGGTGAAATGTAGGAAAATCATGTTAACACACAACATCACTGAGTACCACTCTCCATAATTTCTAGCATGGTGGTGGCTGCATCTTGTTATGGGTATGCTTGCCATTGGCAAAGACTGGGGAGTTTTGCAGAATAAAAATAAACGGAATGCCTACATCTGTCTATTGAAGCTGACATGCTTTATGATGCAAARACTATTACCTAACGGATATAATAACGTCATCATCAACAACAATCACTTATTGAACAAATATGTAGTACTGTGTACACATTTTTCTACATTGATTGTTGTAACGTCTGCGCTWAGAGTCGGGAAGCAAGTATAGGGAGTGAATATTTAATAAATTAACGGAACATTATACAAAACAAGAAACACGAACAATGCACAGGTCGTAAGATGGTGCCGACGGATATGGCAGCATCGCGACTAGCTCTTAGAAAACTTTGCAGTATTTCGTTTTKTTATGTACTGTTTTTTACTTATTTAGCTCAGGAAATGTTTTGTGTCATTATATACAGCCGGAAATAACTATTTGATATTAGAGCGGCAGTAACTCACCAGAACTACCAGCATTACGACCAGGAATACGACTTCCCTGGAGCAGATCCTTTGTTCACTCCTTTGTTCACTTAGGAGGTGCGCATACCACACACCGCTTCCGAGTATATTACTCGCTAATGTTCAGTCTTGGGATAATAAAGTTGATGAGCTTAGAGCAAGGATTTCTTTCCAGAGACACATCGGGGCCTGTAACATACTTTGTTTCATGGAAACATGGCTCTCTCGGGATACTCTGTCAGAGTCAGCAGGATTCTCAGAACATCGCGCAGACAGGATAAATATCTTTCCAGGAAGCAGAAGTGCAGGGTGTGTGTTTCATGATTAACGACTCATGGTGTAATTCTAGGAACTTACAGGAACTCAAGTCATTTTGTTCACCCGACCTAGAATACCTCACAATTAAATGCCGACTATATTATCTCTCAAAGTAATTATCCTCCTTCATTGCCACGGCCGTTTACATCCCACCTCAAGCCGAGACCTCAACGGAACTTCACTGGGCTTTATTCAAACTGGAAACCACATATCCTGAGGCTGTATTTATTGTAGCTGGGGTTTTTAACAAAGCAAATCTGAGGACTAGACTTCTGAAATTCTATCAACATATTGACTGTCCTACTCGCGATACTAAGACTCTCAACCATTGCTATTCAAACTTCCAGGATGCTTCAAGGCCTTCCCCCGCCCTCCTTTCGGCAAATCTGACCACAACGGCATCGTGCTTCTCCCGTCCTATAGGCAGAAACTCAAACAAGAAGTGCCCGTGCTTCGTACTATTCAATGCTAGTCTGACCAATCGGAATCCAGGATTGTTTTGATCACGTGGACTGGGAAATGTTCCACGTGGCGTGCGAAAATAATCTAGACGCGCGAACCACCGCATTTAACAATGGCAAGGCAACTGGTAATATGGCAGAAAATAAACAGTATAGTTATTCAATCCGCAAGTCAATCAAACAAGCTAAACGTCAATAAATTCAACGGCTCAGACACGAAATGTATGTGGCAGGGACTACAGACAATCACAGTCTACAAAAGAAAAACCAGCCACGTCGCCAAGACCGATGTCTTGCTTCCGGACAGGCTAGATACATTCTTCGCACGCTTTGAGGATAACACAGAGCCACCGACGCGCCCTGCTTCCAAGGATGTGGGCTCTCCTTCTCTGTGGCCCAAGTGAGTAAAACATTTAAATGTGTTAACCGTCGCAAGGCTGCCGGTTCGGAAGGCATCCCTAACCGCGTCCGCATGTGCATACCAGCTGGCTGGCATATTTAATCTCTCCCTATCTCAGTCTGCTGTCCCCAAATGTTTCAAGATGGCCACCATTGCCTTCTTGGGTACAGGAACAATGGTAACTGAACTTAATGACTATCGCCACGTAGCACTCACCTCTGTCATCATGAAGTGCTTTGAGAGACTAGTCAAGTATCATATAACCTCTACCTTACCTGCCACCCTAGACCCACTTCAATTTGCTTACCGCCCCAATAGATCCACAGACGATGCAATCGCCATCACACTGTCCTATCCCATCTGGACAAGAGGAATACCTATGGAAGAATGCTGTTTATTGACTATAGCTCAGCATTCAACACCATAGTACCCTCCAAGCTCATCATTAAGCTCGAGGCCCTGGGTCTGAACCCTGCAATGTGCAACTGGGTCCTGGACTTCCTGATGGGCGGCCCCCAGGTGGTGAAGGTAGGAAACATCACCTCCACATCACTGATCCTCAACCCTGGGGCCCCACAAGGGTGTGTGCTCAGCCCCCTCCTGTACTCCCTGTTCACCCATGACTGCGTGGCCAAGCATGCCTCCAACTCAATCATCAAGTTTGCAGATGACACAACAGTAGTAGGCTTGATTACCAACGATGACGAGACAGCCTACAGGGAGGAGGTGAGGGCTCTGGGAGTGTGGTGCCTGGAAAACAACCTCTCACTCAACATCAACAAAACAAAGGAGATGATTGTGGACTTCAGGAAACAGTAGAGGGCACACCCCCCTTTCTACATTGACGGGACCACAGTGGAGAAGGTGGAAAGCTTCAAGTTCCTTGGCGTACACATCACTGTTAAACTGAAATGGACCACCCACACAGACAGTGTGGTGAAGAATATGCAACAGAGCCTCTTCAACCTCAAGTGGCTAAAGAAATTTGGCTTGTCACCTAAAATCCTCACAAAATTTTAGATGCCTGGTACGGCAACTGCACCACCCGCAACCACAAGGATCTCCAGAGGGTGCTGCGGTCTGCCCAACGCATTACCAGGGGCAAGCTACCCACCCTCCAGGACACCTATAGCACCCGATGTCACAAGAAGGCCAAAAAGATCATCAAGGACATCAACCACCCAAGCCACTGCCTGTTCACCCCGTTATCATCCAGAAGGCGAGGTCAGTACATGTGCGTCAAAGCTGGGACCGAGAGACTGAACAACATCTTCTATCTTAAGGCCATCAGACTGTTAAACATCCATCACTAGCACATTAGAGGCTGCTGCCTATAGGCATAGAMTAGGAATCAGTGGCCACTTTAAGAAATGGAACACTACTCACTTCAATAATGTTTACGTATCTGGTGTTACTCATCTCATATGTATATACTGTATTTTATACTATTCTACGGTATCTTAGTCACTTAATAATCTTTACATATCTGGCATTACTCATCTCATGTATATACTGTTTTCTACACTTCTACGGTATCTCATTCACTTAATAATGCTTACATATCTTGCATTAGTTATCTCATATGTATATACTGTTTTTYTAAACTATTCACTGTATCTTWGTCCGTTCCACTCTGACATCGCTCGTCCATATAGATATAGTCTTAATTCACTCCTACTTAGATGTGTGTATATTGGGTATATGTTGTGTAATTTGTTAGATATTACTGCACTGTCGGCGCTAAAGCACTAGCACTTCGCTACACCCGCAATAACATCTGCTAATCACATGTATGTGACCAATAACATCTGCTAACCACATGTATGTGACCAATAACATCTGCTAATTACATGTATGTGACCAATAACATCTGCTAACCACATGTATGTGACCAATAACATCTGCTAATCACATGTATGTGACCAATAACATTAGATTTGACAGGAAACTGAAACAGAAACAATAGTGCCTAGGGAAGGAACCAAAAGGAGTGACAGATATAGTGAAGGTAATCAGGGAGGTGATGGTGTCCAGGTGAGTCTGATTARGCGCTGGTGTGCGTAATGATGGTGACAGGTGTGCGTAATAATGAGCAGCCTGGTAAGCTAGAGCGCTAGAGAGGGAGTATATGTGACAGTACCCCCTCCTTGACACGCGGCCCCAGCCGCAGGACGCTGGCCAAAGGGACAATCCCGGGGATCAGGAGTGGACCGGTCGCCTCTGCTGAGGTGCGGGAACCTGACGAGCCAGCTGAGCCGCGGGAACCTGACAAACCAGCTGAGGCGCGGGAACCTGATGAACCGGCTGAGGCGCGGGAACCTGACGAACCGACTGAGGCACGGGAACCTGACGAACTGGCAGAGTCGTGGGAGCCTGGCGACCTAGAACGGCGGCGAGGGAGTATACGTGACAGTACCCCCTCCCTGACACGCRGCCCCAGCCGCAGGACGCCGGCCAAAGGGACAATTCCGGGGATCAGGAGTGGACCGGTCGCCTCTGCTGAGGCATGGATACCTGATGAACCGGCTGAAGCTCCGGAACCTGATGAGCTGGCTGTGGCGTGGGAGCCTGCCGAGCAACATTTTTTAAATTACCTTTATTTAACTAGGCAAGTCAGTTAATGCAACCGCTGTGTCAGATTTCAAAAAAACTTTACGGAAAAATAAACCATGCAATAATCTGAGACGGAGCTCAGAACAATAGCCAAATTAGCCGCCATGTTGGACTCAACAGAAACCAGAAAATACATGATAAATGTTTCCTTAACTTTGATGAATTCATCAGAATGCAGTCCTAGGAATCCCAGGTCCACAATAAATGCCTGATTTGTTCGATAATGTCCGTTATTTATGTCAAATTWGCTACTTTGGACATGTTTACCAAACGCCAAACCCAAAGCGCGTCCACTACCGTCCACTATAACGTGACTAAATGTCCAAAGGTTCCGTTACAGTCAGTAGAAACATGTCAAACGATGTACTGAATCAATCTTTAGAATGTTGTTAACATACATCTTAAATAACGTTCCAACTGGAGAATTTCATCGACTTCAGTTGACCGAAGGAACGGAGCTGACTCTCACGTGAAGGCGCGTGTTCAATGCGTGATCACCTCCTGCCAGAGCTCACTAATTCCTGTCTCCTTCRGCCCCCCTTCACATTAGATTCATCAGACAAAGTTCTATTGACTGTTGACATCTAGTGGAAGCCGTAGGAAGTGAAAACTCATCAATATCTCGCTGTGATTTCAATGAAAGCTTGGTTGAAAATTGGCACCCCCAGAAAAAATACAAACAGGAAGTGGAGCTTCTCAGGTTTTTGCCTGCCATGTGGGTTCTGTTATACTCACAGACATAATTCAAACAGTTTTAGAAACTTCAGAGTGTTTTCTATCCAATATGAATAATAATATGCATATATTAGCAACTGGGWATGAGGAGCAGGCCATTTAATATGGGCACATCTGTGCACCTTTCATCCAAGCTACTCAATACTGCCCCTTCACCCATRAGAAGTTAAGAACAAATTCTTATTTACCATGACAGCCTAGGAACAGTGGGTTAACTGCCTTGTTCAGGGGCAGAACAACAGATTGGGGATTCGATCTAGCAACCTTTCAGTCACTGGCCCAATGCTCTAACCACTAGGCTACCTGCCACCCCAAGTCTTGTCATCAAGCCTACCTAGTCTTATTAACCTGGCGAGCTAGCTAAGGCATGAAGGCCTGATGAGCTAGCTGAGGCATCCTTGGTTGCCTTGGCAACAGACGTTTGACCAGCCATCCAAGTATTGTGAACCTGACGAGCCGGCTGAGAAATCCTCAGTTGCTCCGGCAGTGGCACCCGGACCCGACGTCACCTTCCAACACTAAAAACACTCCCTGATGCTTCCCTTAGTTGAGGCGTTATTCTGTAACGGGAGTCGGGAAGCAAGTACAGGGAGTGAATATTTAATCAATAAACAAAACATAATACAAAACAAGAAACACGAACAGGACATGAATCTGAAACAGAAACAATAACGCCTGAGGAAGGAACCAAAGGGAGTGACAGATATAGGGACGGTAATAAGGGAGGCGATTGAGTCCAGGTGAGTCTGATGAGGCGCTGGTGCGCGTAACGATGGTGACAGGTGTGCGTAATAATGAGCAGCCTGGTGACCTAGAGCGCCAGAGAGGGAGTATACATGACMATTTTTCTGAAGCTGTGTTATCTCAGATCCCCAAATAGAGGATGATAAATGTTCCATCCGTCAAGCTGTACAGCAGCCTAAAGACCACCAGGTCCAATGATAGTTTCCATCCCCAAACTGTGAGGCAAAACCGCAAGCGACTCACACACATAAACATACACATACACACACGGCTAGACTTTGACTGTAACTTCAGCCTGCAATACTGTATAAATGGTGAGGTCACTTGTCAGTCAGCATTTCAATGTATTTTTATACACAGATAAACTGAACCTTGGCTTGAACCTTGAACCTTGACCCTATTGAATTAAGATTCGGGACCTTTCGGCAGAAATGCATCTTTGTATTACTGGCATACTCTACTCCACTGATCATTTTTTTTATCATGCAATTGAATAAACTGAACTAAACTAAACACATGAAACCACAGTCCAGGGTCAGTATTCACAAAGTGTCTCAGAGTAGGAGAGCTGATCTGCGATCAGTTTAGCCTTTTAGATCAYTATTATATGGACCGTCTGAGATACTTTATGAATACAGGCCCTGATGTAACAACCAAAACACAGTTCAAAATAAACCAACAAGTACAAAGATACAGTAAGTCATGTGATGTATGGCTAAAAACATCAAAACTAAAACTATATTTCAAGATATCGTCAAGTGGGTAACTTACAGAGTGAAGTGAAGGGAGAGGTCTTGAACAGTTAGTCAACGTACTGTCACTGTGTGGAAACAGAAGTAGGTCTACTGTAAGTATTAGTAGAAGCAGGCATAGCTAAGTGTGAGTTCTGTGGTTGACACATTTTAAAAGTAGCCTAGTCCAGGTCATTAAACATCAGAACAGCATGTCACATAAGGGATGTTACTGTATCTAAATAGAAAATGGTCTAAAGTCAGAATACTGGAGTTACATTTCTTTATCTGAGAGTGGACCTACATGTTTTACAAGAGACACAATTGGACCCATTCCCATCACTCCTCATCAGCTGGTACTGAAGGTTCCAGAACAGATGAAAGGGGAGTATCTTTGGTACCAGTGTTCCACACTACAGCGCTCCCTACTGACATCTCAACATTACTACAGCCCCAGTCTATATGTCTCCACTTGTCTCGGAAATCCCAGACGTAGTGAAACAGCCACAACCTTGTTAACATTGTTAGAGGCAACCTGTCTGCCCTGGGAGACTAATATGTCCCAATCATATCCTCGTCCACTTGGTTTCAGTAACAACATAACAAAGTGGCACTAAGGCCCGAGGGAGGGAAGGGGAAGGAAATCACTTTTGATTGACACTTCAAACACTCAATACTGTATGTCCAGTGTGCTGTCTGTGCTGTCTGTCAGAAGTCTACAAAAGGGGGACACCCCCCAACACCCCATTCTACTCCAGCCTACCTGTTTCTTTTAAAGTAGGGGAAATGTCTTCTCTTTTTCAATCTTCATATTCATTATTCTGTTCTTCCTCTTCCTCCCTCTGTCATATCCGGAAGGTGCGTGGTGTTCAGGGTGGTCAGATTTGCCATGGTTCCCTGTATCTTCCTCTCTGGTCAGGCTTATGGTTGAAGAGAGAAAGAGAGAGAGAGATACGGGAGCGAGAGGGGGGGGAGAGAGAGGAGGCAGAGGGTGTTAGAGAGAGAGAGAGTGAGAGATAGAGAGCGAGAGATAGAAAGAGAGATACGGGAAGCGAGAGAGAGAGAGGGGGGGGTAGGGAGAGAAGAGAGAGATAGAGAAGGGGGAGAAGAGAGCGAGAGAAAAGAGAAGGGGGAGAGAGAGGAGAGAGGAGAGAGAGAGAGAGAGAGAGAGAGAGAAAGAGAAGGGGGAGAGAGAGAAATAGAGAAGAGAAGGGGGAAAGAGGGGGAGAGAGAGAGGGGGGGGTAGGGGAAAGAGAGAGAGGAGAGGGGTTTAGAGAGAGGAGAGAGAGAAGAGAGAAGAGAGAGAGTGTGAGAGATTAGAGAAGAGGTTCGAGAGAGGGGGTGTGGAGAGAGAGGGGGAAGGAGAGAGAGAGAGGGTAGGAGAGAGTGTGAGAGATAGAGAGAGAGGGGGAAGAGAGAGAGGAGAGAGAGCGGGGAGAGAGAGAGGGGAGAGAGAGAGAGAGGGGGGAGTGAGAGAGAGAGAGAGAGAGAGAGGAGAGAGAGGAGAGAGAGAGAGAGAAGGAGGAAAGGGAGGGAGAGGAGAGAGACGAGCAAGAGAAAGAGAAGAGGGGGGAGCGAAGGGGGGGGAAGAGAGAGGGGGGAGAGGCGAGAGATGGGGGGAGGAGAGAGAGAGCGAGGGGAAGAGAGGCGGAGAGAGAGGGGGAGAAGAGAGAGGAAGAAGAGAGCGAGAGAAAGAAGAGAGATAAGGAGTGAGAGAGAGAGAGGGGTAGGGAGAGAGAGGGGTTAGAAAGAGAGAGAGAGAGGGGAGAGAGAAAGAGAGCGAGAGAAGAAAGAGAGATAAGGGAGCGAGAGAGAGAGAGAGAGAAGAGGGAGGGTAGGGAGAGAGAGGGGGAAGAGAGAGAGGGTAGAGGGGTTGCAGAGAGAGAGAGAGAGAGAGATTGTTTACAAACTGTATTTGCTAATAATGACATTTGAAATGTCTATACTCATTTTGGAGCTGTTGTGAGTGAAATGATCACTGTACATTTTTTTTTTTTGTGTGATTTGACTTTTGTTATTATCTATTCCCCTTGGGTTTTCCAATGTAAACATATATTTCCCATGGCCAATAAGCCCCTTTGAATTGATTTTGAAATTAATTTAATTGAGAGAGAGAGAGAGAACCTGGAAAGTGAAAGGTCCTCAAAGGCGGTGCTGGCCATGCTAAAACTGTCTTTGGGGCATAGCGTCCTCTGTCTACCTCTCTCTTTATGGAGGTATGATATGAGTTGATTGGTAAACCTGCTTAAAACTATGTTTATGAATGATAGCTGATGTTTTGACAAAGACAGATGTCCTACCCTGTGGAGGCGTATACTGGGAGGCTGAGGAGAATTTGAGGTGCCTATAGGAGGTTGGTCTCTGGGAGAGGAGGGGTTCTCTTGCATCCAGCGGTCTGGGTACCTGATCACCAGCCTGGTGCTCTCCAGCTTCCACCCCGACAGGAGACCAAACAGCAGTGCACCAAATGTGTGGGGAGGAAACACTTTAACGATGACGACCGAGGTCAGCTGCAGGCCCAGGCCACAAGGAGTATTACTAGAGCATGATAGACAAGGACAACCATCCCGGCCCGGGCTAAACCCTCCCTACCAGATGACCCTGGGCCAATTGTGCTCCGCTGCATAGGTCTCCCCGGTTACAGCCGGCTGTAAAAGTCCCGGGAATCAAACCCGGCTGCCAGTGCCCTGCTTCACACTAATTGTTGAAATTTGTCGATTTCAACTTTGTTGTGTAATGTTTATGTCCAATGGCCAATTGAGCACTGACACGTTTATCCATCATTTCATATGAAATCAACGATTGATAAAGATTTTGCCAGTAGATTGACATTAGATTGACATTAGATGACGAATTTGGAGCTCTACTGTAGAATTTGCGCCGGGGTGCGTCTGACAAATAGTAGTCCCATGAGTGACAGAACCTGGGCCAATCACAGAACAACTAGAAGAACAATTAACCAACCCTACGCTCGGTTTATTGGTATATGGCTGGCTGCCCGCCACCACAGAACAGCAAACTAAGCCTGAACAACACTGCATTTTGGAGCCTTGCCTCACTCAGAAAGCAAAAACGACGACATGTTGTATGCGACTTTATAACTCAAATGCCTATTTTACTTTGTTTAAACTTTGGTTTGGCTAAACTGATATGTGACGACGTATTAATGTCAAATGAGGCAAAAAGCAACATAAAAACGCTAACATGGGGGCTGAAAACAGATTGAGCTCTGTCCCAGCTGCCTTGAATGACGTGCACCACTGCATGATTTAGAGATATAGACAAGTTGACTACAAATAGCCTAACCAAAATGTTGGAATTAGAAGTAAAACTTGCAAATGTTTAAAATGTATGTTAATGGCTGATTACATTTTATTTTTGTATAAAAAATTATCAAGACAATGACAATAGGTATTAGTAATATAAAATGAGTAATATATAACTGAACAGCAAATGACAAAGTAAATCAATCATTGAACACAACATGGAGAAACTTGAAAAAAAAACCCAAATCATCGCAAGAGCTTAAAAAATTTTAAAAGCTGTTATCAGTATTATTAAATGTTAGTTCCTGAGGAAAGTAGGACTATTGAATGTATAAAAATATCTTGTATGTTGGCAAAATCCATTAGAAAAGTCTGAAAATAAAAGTAAGATAGTAAACAAACCAACATGGTAAGCAAAACAAGAAAATGTGGGCTATTTACATCATAAAATGTGGTAATTTGAAAAATAAAACCCATCTTCATTTATCATCATATACAATAATATCATTAATAAAAAGAAGAAAATATATATTCCAGCAATTTAACTGAAAAGTTTAACAGTTCATGGTCGGAAAAACCTCTAGATTTGGGCAGCAATAGAAAGAGGTGGTAGCCTAGTTTTGTTATTGGAACCTATCGTCCAGGTTCGTGTGGTGATAATTTTCAGTTCCAGGTTAATGTTGGTGGTTCTCTTCAGTCCAGTTCTGTGGTGGTTCTCTTCAGGTTGTGTCAGGTTCTTTGCGGTTCTCAGTTTGTCCGGTTCGGGCATTCTCTTCAGTCAGGATCTCGTGGTGTTTCTCTCTCTAGTCCAGGTTTCTGTGATGGTTCCTTCCATCTCCAGATCTGTGGTGATTGTCTCTTCAGTCCAGGTTCCTCTGTGGTGATCTCTCTTCAGTCCAGGGTTCTTCGCTGATGGTTTCTTCAGTCCCAGGATCGTTATGTTCTCCGCTTCAGTCCAGGATCTGGATGCTTCTCTTCAGTCCAGGTTCTGTGATGGTTTCTCTTCAGTCCAGGATTCTTGTGGTGGGTTCTCTTCTCAGTCTAGTTCTATGATGCTTCTCTTCAGTCGCAGGTTCTGTGGATGCTTCTTTCAGTCCCAGGTTTGTGATGCTTCTTTCAGTCCAGGATCTGTGGGGTTCTCGTCCGATCGTGCGAGGGTTCTGTTCATAGGTTCCAGTGGTTCTGTGGTGGTTCCTCGTTCAAGTCCAGGATCTGTGGCTGGCTCTTCTCTCATGGGCTGATTCCCTCAGCATTCTGCAAAGAAGACAAACTGAAAGTAGCCACTCCATAAACTTATACGCACGCACAACACGACCACAAACACTTACTTTGCCGGGTGTCTACTCTGGTGACTTGGTCTTCCATGGTTCCAGAGGTGTGTAGTATCACTGTTAGGGTCAGGATGGACACTGCTGTGGACAGAAAAGAGAGAGCCGAGAAAGTAGAGTGTGAGAGAGAGAGAGAGAGAGAGGAGAGAGAGAGAGAGAGGAGAGAGAGAGAGAGAGAGAGAGAGAGAGAGAGAGAGAGGAGAGAGAGAGAGAGAGAGAGAGAGAGAGAGAGATAGAACAAGAGGAGTGAGGCTAGAGAGAGAGGCAGAGAGAGAGAAGAGAGAGAGAGAGAGAGAGAGAGAGAGAGAGAGAGAGAGAGAGAGACGAGCGAGAAGAGAGAGAACAGCGAGAGAGAGAGAAGAGAAGAAGAGAGAGAGGAGACGAGGAGATGAGAGATAAGGGAGCGAGGAGCAGAAAGAGAGATAAGGGAGCGGAAGAGAGAAAGAAGAGATAAGGGAAGCGAGAGCAGAGAAACAGAGAGATAAGGAGCGAGAGAAGAGAAAGAGAGATAAGGGAAGCGAGCGAGAAAAGAGAAAGAGAGATAAGGGAGGCGAGACGAGGAAAGAGAAAGAGAGAATAAGGGAGCGGCGAGAAGTGGGAGAGAGAGAGAGAGAAGAGAGAGACAGAGAGAGGAGAGAAGCCAGAAAGAGAGAGAGAGTTTTTCTCTAAACAACATTCAAGTATAAACAATCAAACACACTAGCAAACAATCAACATGAAGTGATAAGAGACTTACTGCAGATGTGTCAGTAGTCAGGGGACATGGTCCTCATGTTAGAACTGTGGTACGTGGTACTGTTACAGTCAGGACGGACCTCTGTGGACGAGAGAGAGGTAACAACTGAAAATAGTAAAATGAAAGAGGACTGTGATGTCACTCGTTAGGTCGGACGGACACTGCGGTGGAGCAGAGAGGTAAAATGAAATTAGTATGAAAAGAGACTGTGATGTCACTGTTAGTCAGGACGGACACTCTGTGGACGAGAGAGAGAGAGGTCACAATGAAAATAGTATGAAGAGACCTGTCCTGACACAGTAATGAATGAAAGAGAGTTTATAAACCCTGGGTGCACGATTTTATTTTGTTGCTCCCCATTTAAGCAGCAGCTGAAAACCCTGTTGTACTAATAGAATCAACCTGTGTGTCTGTTGTGGCAATCAACTTCCTCCTTGTGGATCTCCTGTAATGAGGGAAGAGTGGAGTTCTGCCTCGTCAAGTAGTAGTTTTAATATGTTATCTAATATATCTTTTATTTAACTAGCAGTCAGTTACAAACAGAATTCTTATTTCATGATGGCCTAGATCAGTGGGTTAAACTGCTTGTTCAGGGGCGAACAACTAAACTTTATATTTTCAGCTCTGGGATTTGTCTTGCAACTTTGGGTACAAATTCAACGCTGCTAAACCACGTAAGCTACCTGCCGTACCAGGAAGCTAACTGATTAAGGGCGTTGGGCCAATAATGAATGCACAGAATGAAGTTAGTAACAATTCAGTGTGAAAGAATAAATACAAACATCCATTTTAACTCACTGAACCCATGAGTCCAGAGAAGAGATGAGAACCAGAACAACCACTATGGTTCTACAGCCTGCAGTCAGAACTGAGGACTGTTTCCTCTAAAGATAATTGTAGATGATACGAGTGGCTGGGCATGTTTATAACTGAAAATAAACCGCAGTACAGGACAATAATACAATGTTTGTTAAGGGGATCATCTCACACGATATATAATTAAAAACATTATAACACCAATGGTAATTATTAATATTAGTTTGGAAACGTATTTGGTATTGAAAATTTAAAGATGAATCTTCACACTGGTAAAATGATTACATCAGAGTGTAGAGTTCCTAGATCCCTCTCCATTCCAGCCTCACAGTAGGTAATGTCCGATTGTCTTAGACTTGAACTTACTTATGTTGTACGATCTGTTCAAATCCATGTTAGAATAAGTCTCATTTTTGAAAGTACCAGCGTGTATTTGGCTACAGGTGGGTTGGCATCGTCACTGGCTGAGGTCAGAGTTCCACTGGAACTGCCCTCCACTATTATTCACAGAGGGGACTTGACTGACACTGAGGTGTTTCCTTGGACCATCTGGTGTAAAATAATTGTATTTATTTATAGCAACATTTTGTGTTTAAACATTTTACGGGTGAGTTTAATAATTTATAAATTATAATAATGATTAATTCAGAGTATAACAGAAATCTGAAAACAGAAATCACTAAATAATGATGACATTGTGGTAAATGCACATTCAGGGAAATGGAGAAGTCACGACCGTGTGGAGAGCAGCGGACCAAAGGCGCAGCGTGATTGGAGTTCCACATCTTTATTTTTAGTTGAACTTAAATAAACCAAAACAACAACGACGTGGTCTGGACGTGCAAACATGCA
>NW_019944973.1:206386-208793 GCF_002910315.2 Salvelinus sp. IW2-2015
GACAACCCACACACCAACACACACACACCACACACACACACACCAACCACACACACACACCAACACACACACACACACACACACACACACACACACACACACACCACACACACACCACACACACACACACACACACCACACACACACACACACACACCACACACACACAGAGAGTGCATTGTAGGCCCATGGAGTCTGTATCAAAGTCCAGAGAGCTGGTTGTTAGGATGTAGAAAAGTTAAAAACACACATCCTACACAGTATAATGTCAACCCTACTCCTATCAGTCTGGTCCTGAAGGGCCCTCAGAATAAATCCACTGGTCACACACACACACACCCATGCCGGGGAGGACACTTTATGAATACTGGCCCTGATGTAACAACCAAAACACAGCTCAAAACATAACAACAATAAAGATACATTACCCTCAAGTATATGACTATGACAAATACAAATAACCAAAAACTATATTTCAAGATATTGTAAGAGTACTACAGAGTGAAGTGAAGGGGACAGGTCTGTACAGTGAGTCAACTACTGGTAGTGAGTGAAAACAAGAAGTAAGTGTTGAACATTATAAAAGCAGTCAGAACACAAGTAGCTGATGCAGAACTGTACTTCCTGTTTAATAAGACATTAACATGCACTGACAACCAGACCAACACGCCAGAAAAGGGCTGTTACTGGTATTTGAACAGAATATGTGTAAAGACAAGTCTGGGCATATATTTATTTATATTAAAAAATGTGTCCCATTTCCAATGTGGTCTTTTACTACTACATACAGAACCATGTAAACAATGTGCTTGACTAAACTATTTATAACGTTAACATTTTAATGACCTACCTTGCCCTTTGAGTTCTGTAATTACAGGTCAAAGGTCCATGATGTCATTCAATTAGAACCCATTCCATTTATACACTGTGTCCATCCCACTCATCAGCTGTATCAAAGTGTACTGAAGGCTCAGTGTTCTAGACTAGAGCTCCACCTACTGGCATCTCAACATTACTGCAGTGTTCTAGACTAGAGCTCTCTCTACTGGCATCTCAACATTACTGCAGTGTTCTAGACTAGAGCTCTCCCTAAGTCACTTGCTGTTTATCCTTACAGCTTGGAGATAGGAGCTATCATTGAACCTGGTGGTCAGTCTTTAGGCTGCTGTACAGCTTGACGGACCGTAGAGGATTGAACATTTATCCTCCTATATTTGGGGTTCTGAGGATAAAACAGCTTCAGAACAATAAATGTAGAAATATGTGTTTACAGATCTGTTCAATAAGTTGTTGTTGATATAATGATGATGATGTATGTTGTATTTCACCAGCTATAGAGTGAGTTGTTGTTTATGTTTCTAAGACTGCAGGGTGGGAGATGCAACAATGGCCTTGAGAACAGCAGGAAGTGTGTTGGTGGTCTTTCTCTGGTCTGTGGCAGGTATGGTCCCTTTCATAACTGTTTTATTTGCCCTGTTTATCAATCTACAGACATTTCTAATAGGTCAAGAGTCATAATGTTATTATGTTGATCTGTTTCTCATATCTACTTCACTTTATATAGTTGTCTTTCATACCTCATTGAGAGATCTGTGGTTTCCATTCACACCCAGCTCAGCAACTATGGCAACAAAATGTGGACCAACAATACTGTTACTGAGAGCCATTTTAGCTTAAATTTCATTTAATAAATGTTGTGTTGTGACTGTGTTTCAGTGGTACTGGGTCAGGATGGCTGGAGTGTGACATACACCACTCAGAGTATCTGTACCTTGAAGGGGTCAACAGTAGATCTGACCTGCTCTTTCAAATATCCCAGAGGTCATAAAGTCACATCAACCTTCTGGTTCACTAAAATGGAGACTGGTGTAGAACCTGAAGATATAGGTCAGGACCCAGAGTATACAGGTCGTCTGGAGAATCATGGGAATAAGAAGAAAGACTGTACCCTGAGAATCACAGACCTGAGAGAGAGTGACTCAGCTACGTACTGGTTCAGACTATTAACAGATCAGGAAGGAGGGACATTTACTGGCAGTCCTGGAGTCACTCTGTCTGTAACAGGTACAGTAAAAAAGTGTTTTTCTGTTCAATTCCAATTAGTTCTGTTGTATGTATAATAGTCTGTATAACATAGGATTTCTTCCATCTTTGTATTAGAGTGATAAGTCAGTGATAAAGGGATTTACAGTGATATTGTTTATTCTCCAGGTCTTCAGGTGAAGGTGACTGGTGGACATCAGGATAAGACACTGACCTGTAGCACCACCTGTACTCTGACTGACAACCCCACCTACATCTGGTACAAGAACGGACAACATCTAGATGAGAGCACCTCCCACCAGTACAAAGACCCAGTCTCCAGTACCTATGAAGACAGTTACTCCTGTGCTGTAAAAGGCCATGA
>NW_019944973.1:211435-214012 GCF_002910315.2 Salvelinus sp. IW2-2015
ATAGAAAATGTTCTAAATCAGATACTGATAATTCTCTCCTTATTGAGGAGTGCGACTACATGTTTCACAAAGACACAAATGTGACCCATTCCCATCACTCCTTCATACAGCTTGGTACTGAAGTCTCCAGAACAAGATGAACAGCGGAGAAATCTTAATGTACCAGTGTTCTAACTAGAGCTCTCCCTACTGACATCTCAACCATTACTACAGCTTCACGCTCATATGTCTCCTCTGTCCATCGAAAAATACAATAGATAGAAGGTAAGAAAATAACATTTGAAAATGTAAATATATATAAATTAAACAATCGCACGTAAAATAACTGTTTATGGTGGACTTATGTTAACGGTTGTTTGAATTGACCGGAAACTAGTGATCCTCACTAGTTGTTAGCTACATGAGAGCTGTATTCAGCGATAAAACAAGCATGTTTGCTGAATCACACACTACTCTAAATGGACTGCGATTGTGAACAATAGACGTGCCTGCCGCTGATTACAGCAAGATCCCATAGGTAACTTTTAGCTAATCAACGTTAGCTAGCTAAATACAACAGACACAGTTGAGCTGTCATATATGCCCAAGCCAAGGCAAGCTGCTTCTGAGTTTCGCTGTTTGCTTTGTGAAAAGAATGTGCTTCAGCTCACTGATCTTCCAGACACAACGCACCCAATGAACCACATGCACTATAACTAGTCCTGCTCTGTCTAGTCCTGTTGCTGAATTGTGTCTTACTGTATCTGACTGATCGTGTGTGTTTTATTAAAGATCAAATGAATAATCATTCATTAATTGGTATTGCGCAGTCGAGTATGTTATTTTAGTGTGATCTTTTTTTTGTAGCAGTTTTATACTAATTTTATTTGATTAATTTTCTTACATAAAAACATGCAATGTTAGTTAAGCGGTGCTTGTCATTGACCATCACAGAAGCCTACACATGTTTACTTGGAGCATGTGACTGAATACAATGCTGATGTGATTTGTGTGGTCTCGGTGCTGGACATTGCTCCCTCTGACACTGGGTTTCTGAACCTCTAAAAGTCTGAGCCGTTTGGGGGGTTCTACTAGCTGACATATGGAATTGTTTTAATGGTCATACCATGGATCATTTAGATATTTTACTTTGAACTTTAGTACCCCTTTAGGTAAAACAATAAAATACTTTAAAATGATTTTATAAAATATTGAATTTGTCCTTTACTGCTATAGCCCATATAAACACATTGAATAACACATTCATAAATGGCAAAGAAAGACTGTGAAAAAATGTATATTAAGAACTAAGGTTTTGTAGTGACTGTCCTCTATCTAGGAGATATAACAAAGTTCAGGACACTATATATTCAAAAGTATGTGAACACCCCTTCAGATTAGTGGATTAGGCCATAACACACCCATGCTGACTGATGTATCAAATCGAGCAATCTCCATAAACAAACATTGGCAGTAGAATGGCCTTACTGAAGCTCTCAGTGACTTTCAACGTGGCACCTTCATTGGATGCCACCTATAAATAAATAGTGTGTCCTCGGCTGCAACACTCACTACCGAGTTCCGAACTGATGCTGGAAGCAACGTCAGCACAAGAACTGTTTGTCGGGAGCTTCATGAAATGGGTTTCCATGGCCGAGCAGCCGCACGCAAGCATAAGATCACCTAGTGCAATGCCAAGCGTTGGCTGGAGTAGTGTAAAGCTTGCCGCCATTGGACTCTGGAGCAGTGGAAACGCGTTCTCTGGAGTGATGAATCACGCTTCTCCATCTGGCAGTTAGACGGATGAATCTGGGTTTGGTGGGGCTCTTTTTCATGGTTTGGGCTAAATCCCTTAGTTCCAGTGAAGAGAGATCTTAACGCTACAGCATACAATGACWTTCTATACGATTCTGTGCTTCCAACTTTGTGGCAACAGTTTGGGGATGACACTTTCCTGTTTCAGCATGACAATGCCCCCATGTACAAAGCAAGGTCCATACAGAAATGGTTTGTTGAGATTAGTGTGGAAGATCTTGAATGGCCTGCACAGAGCCCCGACCTCAAACCCATCGAACACCTTTGGGATGAATTGGAACGCCGACTGCACGTCAGGCCTAATCGCCCAACATCAGTGCCCAACCTCACTAATGCTCTTGTGGGTGAATGGAAACAAGTCCCCACAGTAATGTTCCAACATCTAGTGGAAAGCCTTCCCAGAAGAGTGGAGGTTGTTATAGTAGCAATGCACAACACATCAGCTGTATYTGACCAGGCGAAAAAACCTTTCCAAGCTAAACCACTACACACACCCTATATCGTTGTCACCATATTAGCTAAAGTAACGTCATAGTCAGAATAGCTAATAGAACTAAAGCGTTAGTAAACCCGTTAAAATCATGAGGTAAAGTTACTGTGTACAGTCAGTAAGCAGTTTAGCACTTACACAGGTGAGCCCCGGTGGCAATTAATTAGTAAAACCAAAAGCTTACTTTSACTTGTGTCACGCCCTGACCTTAGAGATCCCTTTTATGTCTCTATTTGGTTTGGTGAGGGTGTGATTTGGGGTGGGTATTCTATGTTCTATTATTTGTATTTCTA
>NW_019944974.1:0-14221 GCF_002910315.2 Salvelinus sp. IW2-2015
T
The DNA here is from genome assembly GCF_002910315.2 of Salvelinus sp. IW2-2015. Classification (NCBI taxonomy): domain Eukaryota; kingdom Metazoa; phylum Chordata; class Actinopteri; order Salmoniformes; family Salmonidae; genus Salvelinus; species Salvelinus sp. IW2-2015. The sequence continues at coordinate 2 of NW_019944974.1, forward strand.
AATGGTATTAATTACAGGTGTCAAGGTCTTTCCCCATGCCGTTACATAATGGTATTAATTACAGGTGTTGAAGGTCTTTCCCCATGGTTAATAATGGTATTAATTAAAACAGGTGTCAAGGTCTTTCTCCATGATTAATAATGATATTAATTACAGGTGTGAAAGTCTTTCTCCATGGTTAATAATAGGTATTAATTAAGGTTGAAGGTCTTTCCCCATGGTTAATAATGATATTTAATTACAGGTGTGAAGGTCTTTCCCCATGTTAATAATGATATTAATTACAGTGTGAAGGTCTTTCCCCATGGTTAATAATGGTATCTTAATTACAGGTGTGAAGATCTTTCCCCATGTTAATATGAATATTAATTACAGGTGGTGAAGTCTTTCCCCATGGTTAAAATGATATTTAATTACAGGTGTGAAGTCTTCCCCATGCGGTAATTAATGATATTAATTTTTTTTACAAAGGGTGTGGGGGGGGGAAGGGGTTTTCTTTTTTCCCATGGTTAATAATGATATTAATTACAGGGTGTGAAGGTCCTTCCCCTAGGATTTAATAATGATTATTAATTACAGGTGTGAAGGTCGTTCCCATGGGTTAATAATGATATTAATTACAGGCATTTCTGTGTGTTGTAGATTTCCCCAGGCGACATGCCCACCCTATTCCCATATTTAGTGCACTAGTTTAGACCAGAAGCCCTATGGCACCCTCATTCCCTATGTTAGTGCACTACTTTAGACCAGAAGTAACTAATGGAACCCATAGATTATCTATTTAGTGCACTAGTTTAGACCAGAGCCCTATGGCACCCTATTCCCTATATAGTGCACTACTTTAGACCAGAGTCCTATGGAACCCATATTCTCTAATAGTGCACTAGTTTTGAGGCAGGGTATCTCCTTATGGAATAAGCCATTTCGGATGTCAGTCAGCCAGTCACCTGGTCCCCCGCGTCACCGTGCTCCACCCGGTCACCTCCCACCACGCGTCACCTCTCCACCCGGTCACCTCGCCACCCGTCGACCTCTCCACCTGGTCACCCCTCCATCTCTGTCACCCCCTCCACCTGGTCACCCCTCACTTTACCGCGTCACCTCTCCACCTGTCGTCACCCCTCCACACCGTCACCATCTCAACCTGGTCCACCCCTGCCACAAACGTTTCCACCTTCTCCACTCTGGTCAAGCTCTCCACCTGGTCAACCCTCCAACCAGTCAGCCAGTCACTCGTCAACACGCTACCCACTATCCCAGTATGCCAATGATGAAGACAGAATCCCATACCAGTCCCTCTCCCCTGTTGCTGTGGTGACGCAGGCACAGTGTTCTGGGGGACGGCTCCCTCTCCCTCCTGTTGCTGTTGTACCCCAGGCCCATTGTCTGGGGCATCGTCCCCTCCCTCTGTTGCTGTGGTGCACCCAGGCCCAGTGTCTTGTAGGTGGAACGGTCTCTCCCTCTGTTTGCTGTGTGACCCAGGCCCAGTGTCTGGGAGAAATTACTACAGGCCATCCTTTAAATATATAATCTCATGGCCAGTGAGACCAAGATCAGAATGGCACCGAGCCTCAAGCTTTCCCAGGCCAGGATGACTTCAATCCAAGCCATCAAAACAGCTTATGCAGTTGGATACACTACATTTGGGAGTTTGGGAAGCAAACAAGAGACAAGAATGTGACAGGTTTGGAATTAAGAACCCAGACCGGTCTCTCGTTGTAGCATCAAAGTGATAGAAACTGTAGTTTTTACAGCAGGAAAATCTCAACCTCCAGTTAGATTAGAAAGTCTAGGCATACAGTTTATAAACTGCCATTAAAACAATTATAAACTTTTTCATAAATATTCACTAAGTAATACTTGTTCACATTGTACTCTTTTTAGAAGACATGATTTGGTATCAAACCCCACAACAGCCTACGGAATACATCTCAGGACTTTACTTACCTCATCAAGCACCCCACACAGGCCTACTTGCAAGTACATCTTCAGGAGAACTCTTTCCTCCCTCATCAGCTTCCCCACACAGGCTACTGAATACACCTCAGGACTACTTCCTGTTTACAGCAGTTACTACGTCCTCATCAGCACCCCACACAGGCTACTGAATACACCTCAGGACTACTTCCTGTTTACAGAGTTACTACGTCCTCATCAGGCACCCCACACAGGCTACTGAATACCACCTCAGGTTCACTTCCTGTTTACAGAGTTACTACGTCCTCATCAGCCACCCCACACAGGCGTACTGAATACACCTCAGGACTACTTCCTGTTTTACAGATTACTACGGTCCTCCATCAGCACCCCACACAGCTACTGGAATACACCTCAGGACTACTTCCTGTTTACAGAGTTACTACGTTCCTCATCAGCACCCCACACAGGCTACTGAATACACCTCAGGACTACTTCCTGCTTTACAGAGTTACTACTGTCCTCAGCAGCAACCCACCACAGGCTACTGAAACATCTCAGACTTACTTCCTGTTTTACAGAGTTACTAACTTCCTCAAAATCAGGCACCCCAACACAGGACTACTGAATACACTCAGGACTACTCGCTGTTTACAGACTTTTTTTGAAACTACTTCCTCAATCAGCACCCCACACAGGCTACTGAATACATCTCAGACTTTACTTCCTGTTTACAGAGTTACTACGTCCTCATCAGCACCCCACACAGGCTACTGAATACATCTCAGGACTACTTCCTGTTTACAGAAGTTTACTACGTCCTCATCAAGCACCCCACACAGCTACTGAAGGAGGCCTAAGCGACTACTTCCTGTTTACAGAGTTACTACTTCCTCATTCCAGCACCCCACACAGGTAACTGGAAGGGAGCCCTAAAGGACTGAAGAAACAAGGTTCATTCATTCATTTGTCCGAAATCCCCTGGGAAGCAACCAGTCTGCCTGCCGAGGGAGACTATTTATTCAAATTCAGGCTGTACTGGGGATAGCGGCTATGGGGCTCCTACGTTTGTCTGTCCGGAGCTTAATATAAGCTCTGGATAGACAGTGGGAAAGAGCGACCAGCGTTCATTCCTCCTGTTGTCTGTAACCTCAGGTACTGTACCAGGGCGCTAATCATCTCTGCACAAGAAACCTCAACACTCCATAACGACGCTGTCTATACAGAGACACAAGAGAACTAACGTACTTGAGCATGGCTGCAGAAAACCTGCCTCTCCTGCTCTGCCCAACCTACCTCTATGTTCTTCTCGCTCGCTCATCTCACCTTTTATAATGAGGGTCACCTGCCTTAGAGTAATATCAAAGTCTAGATGACTACGTGACCAAGGTGCTGACTCTCAGCCCATATAGATAAACACTTGTACATTTTTGATGTCTTATGTCCATTTAAATACTGTCCATTCTTCCTAGCTAAGTTAACTTCCTGTTGACTTTAACCCATCTCATATCTAGACAGCTCTGGCTTTCTCCTTTCGGTCTTTATTGTTGCTACAGAAAGAGAGAGGGAGGGATGTCTTTAACCATACTTCCTTCCTTCCTTCCTTCCTTCCTGGCCTTCCTTTGGGAGAGAGCAAGCCAAGAAGCACTACCCTCCCTTCCCTCCCTCCCTTCCTCCCTTGGAGAGGAGCAAGCCAGAAGCCCTCCCTCCTCCCTTCCCTTGGAAGAGAGCAAGCCAGAGAAGCCCTCCCTCCCTCCCTCCCTCCCTTGAGAGAGCAAAGCCAAGAAGCCCTCCCTCCCTTCTCCCTTTGAGAGAGCAAGGCCAATAAGCCCTCCCTCCCTCCCTCCCTCCCTCCCTTGGAGAGAGGCAAAGGCCCAAAAGAAGCCCCTTCCCTCCCTTCCCTTGCAGAGGTGCAAAAGCCAATGAAGCCCTCCCTCCCTCCCTCTCTCCCTCCCTCCCTTGGAGAGAGCAAGCCAAGGAAGCCCTCCTCCCTTCCCTCCCTCCCTCCCTTGGAGAGAGCAAGCCAAGAAGCCCTTCCCTCCCTCCCTCCCTGGAGAGTGCAAGCCAAGAAGCCCTCCCTCCCTCCCTCTTCTCCCTCCTCCCCTCCCGACCTGCCCTTGGTCAGGACTGACCTAATGAAAGACTCAAACTCAACTGAACTTAGGATAGTTTTAAAAAAGGATATCAGACCTGCAAGGGTAAGAGTTTTTTATAATAAAAGAGAGAAAATTATGAAAATTCCTGGCAGCATTCCTTGAAAGTATTCCAGTGTTTGCTTATAGGGTCCTGATTGTTGCCCTATGAGAGTGGCCTTTAGACTGAGGACCACTGGAGGACTGAGTGTTAACATTACTCATAGGTTACAAAGTATTCATTTCATCCGCGTTAGCAGGTATCATACTGCTGGTTTCAGATCGGTTTGTTGTTGCTCTTATAGTCCATTGTCAGGCCAAAACAGATGCCCAACAGAAACTGGGGAACAATAGCCTTCTATTCCCACTGTCCCCTCAGTTATTTGACCAGGAGAGAGGATGGTCACTTTCTTAGTGGTGTGGGTAGTAATGACGATATGGTATATTGGGGATTTTAGTAGGAGGAAGAGGTGCGAAACTATATCAACCTATTACTTAGTTCCACTTAGGGGTGGTTGTGTAGTGAAAGCAAATACTGGTTTCCAACTAGGGAGGTGTAGTGATAATCAAAACAATACGATCCACTAGGGGTATGTAGTGATAATCAACAATGACTGGCGCCACTATGAGGGGGGATACTGAAGTGATATCAACGGTCAATACTGTCCACATATGGGGTGTGAGTTGATTCAACAACTGTCCACTTAGGGGGTGTGTGATAACAATACTGAAGTCCTACAAAGGTGATGGAGGAGAGTTGTAGTGATAACGAATCACAGGGCTCTCACTACGTTAGGGGGTGTAGTGAATAAAATTTACTGGTCCACTAAGTAGGAATATCAGAACAGATACTGCTGCCGAGTCCGAATTTAGTGATATCTAACAATACTGTCCATTAGGGAGGTGTATGTGAATTATCAAACAATACTGTGTCCCACTAAGTGGGGCGATTAGTGCATATCAACAATACTGTCCACTAGTTGATTAAACCAGGTAAGAGAGAATAGCAGTCCAATTAGGGGAGGATGTAGTTGATATCAACAAACTGTCCATTAGTGATTATTCAACAATTACTGTTCATTAGTGGGGTAGTGATATCAACACATACTGATCTCACTGATCTGATACTCAATCTCAATACTGTCATACATAGGGGAGGTTGTAGTGATATCAACATAACTGCCTACTATGAATCAACCTAGTGACTGTCCGTATTAGGGAGTCGGGCGGGGGTAAGATGTAGCTGAGATATCAACAATTACTGCTCCACTAGTGATATCAAACAGATAGCTGTCCATTGGGTGTAGTGATATCAACAATACTGTCATAGTGATATCAAGCAAATACTGAGTCAACGAGTAAGGGTGGGTAGTGTGATATCGAAAGCAATACTGTCCATTAGGAGGTGTAGTTGATATCAAAACAATACTGTCCACTAGGGTGTAGTGGATATGCAAACAATACTATCCACTAGGGGAGTGTAGTGATATCAACAATACTGTCCACTAGGGGGTGTAAGTGATATCAACAATACTGTCCAGTAGTGGGCCTCTGGGTTTGTTAGTGGAAATCTAACAATATGTCCACTAGGGGTGTAGTGATATCAAACTAAATACTGGTCCGATCATAAGGAGGGTGTAGTGATACACATACTAGCGTAGGGGTTCTGGATATCAACTAGTCCACTAGGGGTGTAGTGATATCACAATACTGTCCCTATGGGGTGTATTGATATCAACAATACTGTCCATTAGGGGGTGGAACAGTTGGCCGCTCGACTGGTCTGTACCAAGTGGCTCTGGTACAGGTGGGTCTGTACAGATGGCGCTGGTACAGTGGTCTAGTACAGTGGTCTGGTAAAGTGCTAGGAAGATGCTAGTCAGTATATGATCGTACAGTGGTCTAGTACGATGTGTCGGGACAGTGGCTCATCTGGTACAGTGGTCTGGTACAGTAGGGTACCAGTGCTAGGTACAGTGGTCTGGTACAAGTGTTAGTATCCAGGCTGTAAAGTGTCTGGTACAGGGTCTAGGTACCATGGCGGTGCGTGGTCTGGGTACAGTTGACATAGCCTACAGTTGGTCTGGTACAAGTGGTCTGTACAGTAGGCTACCAGTCAGTCTGGGTACTAGTGGTCTGGTACAGTTAGGCTACAGTAGTCTGGTACAGTGGTCTAGTACAGTGGTCTAGTAGCAGTGGTCTGGTACAGTGGTCTTGGTACAAATGGGTAGGATTCATGGAAGTGCGTTCGATGGTACAGGGTCTAGGTAACAGTGGGTCTGGTCAGTAGGTCTCGGTAACTATCTTCAGTAGGCTACAGTAAGTCTGTGAGTACAGTGGTCTAGTACAGTGGTTCTGGTACAGTGGTCTAGTACAAGTGTGGTCTGGTGCGTAGCTAGTGGGCTGGTCACATAGTGGTTGGGTCTGGTACAGTAGGCTACAGGGTGGTCTGGTACAGTGCGTCTGGTAACAGTGGTCCTGGTACAGTGGTCTGATAACAGTAGACTACAGTAGTCTGGTAAGTGTCTAGTACAGTGGGTTAGTCATGGTCAGTGGTCTATAACAGGTGGGTCTGGTACAGTAGTGTTACAGTGGTGCTGCGTACCAAGTGGTCTTGGTACAGTTAGGTACAGTAGTCTGGCTACAGTGGTCTAGTACAGTGGTTCTGCGGTACAGTGGTATGGTAACAGTAGGCTACAGTAGTCTGGTTACAGTGGTCTAGTACAGTGGTCCCTGGTAACAGTGGTCTATGTAACAAGTGTCTGGTACAGTAGGTACAGGTGGTCGTAAGCTGTACAGTCCGTTCATGTCTGGTCTGATCAGTCGTCTGCGGTACAGTGTCTTAGCTAGGTGGTCTGTACAGTATCGGCTACAGTGGCTCTGGCTCAGCTCTAGAAGTGCTGGTAGCATAGTAAGGAGCTCGAGAGTTATATTTTCTACGTGAATGTAACTCGAGGGTGGGTCTGGGTACAGATAGGCTACATTGTCTGACAGTAGGCTGACGATGTAGTCTGGGTACAAAGTTGTCTGTTACATGAGTACAGTGGTCTGGTACAGTAGGCTACAGTGGTCTGGTACAGTGGTCTGGTACAGTGGTCTGGTACAGTAGGCTACAGTGGTCTGGTACAGTGGTCTGGTACAGTGGTCTGGTATTGTGGTCTGGTACTGTGGTCTGGTACAGTGGGCTGCAGTGATAAAATGCTGACTGACAGAATACATCAATATAATACATGTGGAGGGAGAATTCTCTCATTTCTCTTTTAATAAAACAAAAATCGTTATAAGAGGTAGTGTCTTTAAAAAAAAAAATTTTTTTAATTTATTCCAACCAAACAAAGACATTATCAGATACAAACGTGCTTTTTTGTAGTCAAGGTTAAAGGGGTCCGTTGGTGATTGGTTCCTGTGTTAACCCCATGACAGCCAGGCTTTACACAACAAACAGACAATTAAAGGATTAACCCATCCTAGAACTAGAGGCATCACTACAGACCCTGGTTTGATTCCGGGCTGTGATCGGGAGTCCCATAGGGCAGCGCACACAAATGGCCCAGCGTCGTCCTGGTTAGGGTTTGGCCGGTGTAGGACATCATTGTAAATAAGAAATTGCTCTAAACTAACTTGCCTGGTTAAATTTAAAAAATGAAACGTGACATACAGTGCCTTGCAAAAGTATTCACCCCCCTTGGCATTTGTCCTATTTTGTTGCATTAAAAATCCATTTAAATGACAGGTTGTATTTGGATTTCATGTAATGGACATACACAAAATAGTCCAAATTGGTGAAGTGAACTGAAAAAAAAATTATAAATAAAAATGTTAAACTGAAAAGTGGTGCGTGCTTATGTATTCACCCCTTTGCTATGAAGCCCCTAAATAAGGTCTGTTGCAACCAATTACCTTCAGAAGTCACACAATTAGTCAAATAAAGTCCACCTGTTTGCAATCTAAGTGTCACATGATCTGTCACATGATCTCAGTATATAAAACACCTGTTCTGAAAGGCCCCAGAGTCTGCAACACCACTAAGCAAGGGGCACCACCAAGCAAGCGGCACCATGAAGACCAAGGAGCTCTCTAAACAGGTCAGGGACAAAGTTGTGGAGAAGTACAGACCAGGGTTGGGTTACAAAAAAATATCCAAAACTTTGAACATCCCACAGAGCACCATTAAATCCATTATTTAAAAAATGGAAAGAATATGGCACCACAACAAACCTGCCAAGAGACGGCCGTCCACCAAAACTCACGGACCAGGCAAAGAGGGCATTAATCAGAGAGGCAACAAAGAGACCAAAGATAACCCTGAAGGAGCTGCAAAACTCCACAGCGGAGATTGGAGTGTCTGCCCATTGGACCACTTTAAGACGTACACTCCACAGAGCTGGGCTTTACGGAAGAGTGGCCAGAAAAAAAGCCATTGCTTAAAGAAAAAAAGAAGCAAACATGTTTGGTGTTCGCCAAAAGGCATGTCTGGGACTCCCCAAACATATGGAAGGTACTCTGGTCAGATGAGACTCAAATTTAGCTTTTTGGCCATCAAAGAAAACTGTCTGGCGCAAACCCAACACCTCTCATCACCCCGGGATGTTTTTCCCATCGGCAGGGACTGTGAAACTGGTCAGAATTGAAGGAATGATGGATGGCGCTAAATACAGGGAAATTCTTGAGGGAAACCTGTTTCAATCTCCCAGAGATTTGAGACAGGGACGGAGGTTCACCTTCCAGCAGGACAATGACCCTAAACATACTGCTAAAGCAACACTAAACTGGTTTAAGGGGAAACATTTAAATGTCTTGGAACGGCCTAGTCAAAGCCCAGACCTCAATCCAATTGAGAATCTGTGGTATGACTTAAAGATTGCTGTACACCAGCGGAACCCATCCAACTTGAAGGAGCTGGAGCAGTTTTGCCTTGAAGAATGGGCAAAAATCCCAGTGGCTAGATGTGCCAAGCTTATAGAGACATTCCCCAAGAGACTTGCAGCTGTAATTGCTGCAAAAGGCGGCTCTACAAAGTATTGACTTTGGGGGGTGAATAGTTATGCATGCTCAAGTTTTCCGTTTTTTCGTCATATTTCTTGTTTGTTTCAGAGGCATGTTGTGTAAATCAAATAATACAAACCCCCAAAAATATATATTTTAATTCCAGGTTGAAAGGAAACAAAATAGGGAAAATGCCAAGGGGGGTGAATACTTTCGCAAGCCACTGTACAACGTCATCATGATAAGGTTCTCGTCATAGGGGATGGAGATAAACCTTTCATAATTAACCATTGGGATTAAACTATCACATTTCATAATTCTTTTAAATCAATTTCCTCGTCAAAAAGACAGTAGATGGAATACTTGTCTACATCCACTCGTCTATATCGTCATGACAAAGTACAGTATATATTTAGTTGAAATGTCCGCAGTCAGATCAATACCCCTTCTTCAACTGTGGGTTTTGTTGTCGACATGAGTTCCAACAGATCTCCACAACAATGTCCACATGTTGCTTCCTACCTTATTAGAATGACGAAATGGAAAAACATTTTTTTTTACAGTAACAGCTCTCAGATTTTATTTAACAATGTAAAATATTGGAATTTTGTAGTTTTGATTGGATTATTCCTTTAAGACAGCGAGAGAGAGTTCTGTACATTGTATCGCTATATCTGCAACTCTCATAACCTGGTGGTTAAGAGAGTTGGGCCAGTAACCGAAAGGTTGCTGGTTTGAATCCCTTGGAGCAGACTAGCTGTTGATGTGCCCTTGAGCACATACTTTTGTATATACAGTGTAACTGCTCTTGTAAATCACTGGATATGGATAACAGCGTCTCTCCGTGTCAAAGTCCTGTATGTTTTGGAGTGTACCATTCATTCCAGAATTAACTGAATTGAAATAGGTTTGGGGACAAACCTGGTCATGGACTCTTGATAGTTCATCAGACATTACCTGAACACGAAAGGTTGGAGAGCAAGTCCCGTGGATTGTTCCGGAATAGTTCAGTTCTAAGAACACATGGTCCCATTGGTCAACACTCTCCTGAGACAGATAATAGCAAGTCTTCTGACTGCTGCTGAACGGTCGACCAACCGGTTGACCTTAAAATTGACCGGAAGTTGACATGAAGTTGACCAAAAGTTAAATTAGCTTGGTGTTGCTATTGAAGAAAAGTTCTGTGAAATAAAGTTCATTCAGAGAGAGTTCTTGGAGAAGCATAAATCTGTAAAGTAACTTCTTATAAAAGGAATGCTCATCACTACAAGGTACGATTACTAAAAAAAACTAAAATAGTGGGTGGAGGTTTCCAATGGTCAAAGAAGGTATATAGAGAGTAGAGATACATCAGTAGTGATTGTGTTCTTTATGTTAATAATCACATGAATGAAGTTGCAGAGGGATGTGGTTCTCTTTCACACACAGGTTGTCCCTATAATCTCTTCTTTCTACCGTAGTGTGCACTTGTTCACTTCCCTTCATGGATTTGAAAGGAAAGGACTGGTATATGGAAACTGCCTCTGGCCCAGAGAAGGCTGAACAAATAAATTATAAGGGTGGTGTGGGAGACTATTCTTTATTTAAAGCCTCATTTAGATATTGTTCTGCTTATAAAATCGGTAATAACGCAATAACCCCCCATTTCTGAATTACATCAGTTTGACTGGTTCTTAGGAAATGAAAAGTTGTGAAAAAATAAAAATCTCTAAGATTTTAGTTAGTCTATGCATGATATTTTCTGTGGTTGAAATACTGTCATCTTTTACGTAACCGTGGCAATCACGGGAAGAGATTGCACTTGCAACATTGCCATTACATCTGCCTGCACTAACCCATCACTCTAACCCATCACTAACCCATCACTCTAACCCATCACTCTAACCCATCACTCTAACCCATCACTCTAACCCATCACTAACCCATCACTCTAACCCATCACTCTAACCCATCACTCTAACCCATCACTCTAACCCATCACTCTAACCCATCACTCTAACCCATGCCTACACCAATCCATCACGTTTAAATTCCTCGGACACTTCAGGAGGAAGGAGAAGTTATTGGGATGCACCTACAGTCTCTCTGTCTATAAAGTGGAGATAGATGATGGTTATTTTAGTTAATTTTTTATTTTACCTTTATTTAACTAGGCGAGTCAGTTAAGAACAATGACGGTCTAGGAACAGTGGGTTAACTGCCTTGTTCAGGGGCAGAACGACAGATTTTTACCTTGTCAGCTAGGGGATTCGAACTTGCAACCTTTCGGTTACTACACTCTAACCACTAGGCTACCTGCCACCACTAGGCTACCTACTCTAACCACTAGGCTACCTACTCTAACCACTAGGCTACCTGCCACCACTAGGCTACCTGTGCCACACTAGCTACCCCTCGCCACCACTAAGCCGACCTGCCACCACTAGGCTACTACTCGTAACGACTAGGCTACCTGCCACCAATAGGATACTGCCACCCACTAGACGTACTGCACTGCACCCTAAATGCACACAGGCTTACCTACAAAGGCTACCCGTACGCCTGCACCGCCACCTAGCGACGCCTACCTAGCTACTAAACCACGTAGGCTGACCTACTCTAACCACTAGGCTACTCTCTACCTGCTAGACCAACGTAGTACCTGCCACCACTAAGCTACCATGCCACCACTAGGCTACTCTCTAACCACTAGGGCTACTACTCTAACACGACTAAGGTACTACAGTCTAACCACTAGGCTACCCTGCCACCACTAGGCTACCTGCCACCACTAGGCTACCTACTCTAACCACTAGGCTACCTACCACCAATAGGCTACCTGCCACCACTAGGCTACCTGCCACCACTAGGCTACCTGTCTCTAACCTGCCTCCCCCAGGTAGCCTAGTGGTTAGAAATGTTTCCTCTGTTTAGGAGTTATTGCCTATTATAAGCAGAACATAGTGGTCATGATGGTGATGATGATGATGGTGGTGATGAAGATGATGGTGGTCGCTACAGGTGTCCGGACTAATACCTTTTGTTGGTCACACTGTTCCATGGGCAGGGTATCAGTCACCTGTTCACAGATATGTACCTGAGGGTCTGTCCAATCACCTGATAGCTCCTCCCCTATGGGTGTGTCCTTGGGATAGCTGGTCTAAGATTCTAGGGGTTCAGAGGCTGAGGAGCAGGCCGAGAGAGAAGCCAGGGGCTGTAGTAGTCCATCTAGCCCAGGGGAGGCTGGGTCTGTGGGGGGGATGAGAGCAGAGAGAGGGCAATATGGGGAGGCTAGGACCTGGAGTTGTTCGGGACTCAGGGCGGACTCGCTGCAGACCCCCTGACACAGTTCAGACACACTTTGCCAAGTCTTCAGTTTCATCTGGATCAGATTGGTCCTCTCTGACATGAGATGGTCCTTCTCTGTCCTCTGGGATAAACACATACAGGGAGAAACACAGAGAAATCACAAACACACACCAGATACACACACACACACATGCAGAAATCACAAACCCACAAACACCATGCACATACAGAAACACACATACACACACACACCAACAACAAAGTACATTAGTAAATGGAATAGCCCTTTCCTGTAGCAGCTTTAGGAGACAGTCATGTCACCTCACCAGTTTGTCAATCTCACACTCCAGGTTGTGAATACAGTCCAGCTTCCTCTTGCGACAGCGCCGGGCTGCGGTGCGGTTCTTACTCCTGCGTCTGACGTCGTGGACAAAGTCCAGCTGTTCTCTGGTCAGAGGCTGGTGCCTCAACGTCAGCTGGAAGTCATTCCTGCTCAACGCCAAAATCTGACCTACAGAGAATGGCAGTTGTAACTGGAAAACACAGAGAGAGACGGATCAAGACCGGTCTGGATTGGATCGATACGTTTGACCATATACTGTACATCTATAGGTACACACCCCATCTAGTAGTACTGTAGTGTTAAGCATCTAAAAGCAACAGGCCAGGCTACAGGTAGAGAGAGAGAAGAGAAACTGAGGGTGTTAACGTGTCTGATTCAGCTGGTCAAGGCCAGGCTACAGGTAGAGGTAGAGAAGAGAAACTGAGGGTGTTACCGTGTCTGATTCAGCTGGTCAAGGCCAGGCTACAGGTAGAGAGAGAGAAACTGAGGGTGTTAACGTGTCTGATTCAGCTGGTCAAGGCCAGGCTACAGGTAGAGAGAGAGAAGAGAAACTGAGGGTGTTAGCGTGTCTGATTCAGCTGGTCAAGGCCACCTCTGGCTATAGGAGCAGGACTCTCTCCCCATAGTATCTCCCTGGTCTTCTGCGCTATAGGAGCAGGACTCACTCTCCCAGTAGTATCTCCCTGGTCCTCTGGCTAGTAGGAGCAGGACTCCTTCCCAGTATTACCTCCCTGGTCCTCTGGCTATAGGAGCAGGACTCTCCCCCAGTATTACCTCCCTGGTCCTCTGGCTGTAGGAGCAGGACTCTCCTCCCTCTCTCCCAGTATTACCTCCCTGGTCCTCTGGCTGTAGGAGCAGGACTCTCCCTCCCTCTCTCCCAGTAATACCTCCCTGGTCCTCTGGCTGTAGGAGCAGGACTCCCTCCCTCGTCCTCAGTATTACGCCCCTGGTGCCTCTGGCTAGGAGCAGGACTCTCTCTCCCAGTATTTACCTCCCTGGTCCTCTGGCTGTAGGAGCAGGACTCACTCTCCCCAGTAGTATCTCCCTGGTCCTCTGGCTGTAGGAGCAGGACTTCACTCTCCCAGTATTACCTCCCTGGTCTCTGGCTGTAGGAGCAGGACTCACTCTCCCAGTATTACCTCCCTGGTCCTTGTGTAGGAGCAGGACTCACTCTCCCAGGGTGTGTATCCCCCTGGTCCTCTGGCTATAGGAGCAGGACTTCACTTCTCCCAGTAGTTACCTCCCTGGTCCTCTGGCTGTAGAGCAGGACTCACTCTTCCCAGTTTATTACCTCCCTGGTCCTCTGGCTATAGGAGCAGGACTCTCTCTCCCAGTATTCCTCCCTGGTCTCTGGCTAGTAGGAGCAGGACTCACTCTCCCAGTTACTACCCTGTCTCTGCTTAGGAGCAGGACTCTCTCTCCCAGTATTACCTCCCTGTCCTCTGGCTAGTAGGAGCAGGACTCCTCTCCCAGTATTACCTCCCTGGTCCCTGGCTATAGGAGCAGGATCTCCTCTCCCAGTGATTACCTCCCTGGTCCTCTGGCTATAGAGCA